>NC_089497.1:92057924-92362458 GCF_036850765.1 Saccopteryx bilineata
GCTGATTTGAGAGAAGTCTATCTAATCAGCAGAGAAAGTAACACTGGGGAACAAACTTTTTTCATTTTCTGTTGCATGAGGTTTTAGAACTGTTTCTATATATTTCTACATCGCTGATTCAAAATCTATAATCCATTTTTTTGGTGCATGCTTTAGTTTTTATGCAATTTTAATCTCTTTTTGTTACAGTTAATGGCATGCATTGGTTTTTAAATTGGAGTTAAAGGGCAATGACTCTTGGATTGAACATAACCACAAGGCAATTAATGTTTTACAAACATCACTTTTACATCATTGTAGCTGTTTTTAAATGTAAAAAATTTTTATCTAATAAAAACAGCCTCTTATTTTGTTTTAAGGTTGAATCATGGATTTTTGAGTAGGCATAAATGTAAGGATAGTCCTGACACCTTCTGTTATATCTGTGGCTGTTACACACTTCAACGTCAAAGGCACAATATTTCATCATTTGTGACATGTGCATATATTGCCTATTTTCAAGTTCCCCTTGGTGATCAAGACAAGAATTGAGCTCTTCATATTGTGTGTCATAATTATGAGGAAATGCTTTGTGAATGGACAAAATAAAAATGCAAAGAAATGCCTTTTGGTATTCCCATGTTTTGGCAAGAACCTAAGGACCACAACAGTGACTGTTATTTCTGTCTGATCCATACAAAAGGCACCGGCAAGAAAAAATGGCATATGATTGCATATCCTGATATTCCTTTGGCAACACGACCTATCCCACATTCTGAGATGCTCCCAGTTCCAGTTTTCAATGGTTTTATTTCTTCTAAGAATGAAAAAAGTGAACATGGTGATCAAGTATATTTTCATAAGATGCATGAGGAAATGGCTGTAGAATCTGAAGGGTCTTCTTCTGATGCCAAGCAGTCATTAACCCCTCAACAATTTAGCCAACCTGAATTGAATGACTTAGTAAGAGATTTGGGCCTATCAAAGAAAGCAGCTGAGTTATTAGCCTCCAGGTTTCAAGAAAAGAATGAACTTTACTGGTCAGCTAAAGTATGCCATTTCAGAAGCATGAACAAACTTTTGTGGACTTTTTTTCCAAAGACAAACACTTTGTATACTGTCATGATATCAGTAGTCTTCTCAGCCAGCTAGGTGTTACCACTTACAATCCAATAGAATGGTGGCTATTTCTTGACAGCTCTAAATGGACTCTGAAATGTGTTCTCCTACACAACAGTAATGTTTATGCAGTGGTTCCAATTGGTTATTCAACTCATCTGTTAGAAGATTATAATGACATAAAAATTGTCCTTAACTTTCTGAAGTATGAGGAATATAACTGGATCATTTGTGTGGATCTTAAAAGAGTAAATTTCCTGCTAGGACAACAGAGAGGTTTCACAAGGTATCATTGCTTCCTGTGTTTGTGGGATAGCCGAGTTTTGGAGAAATACTGGACACAGAAGGAGTGGCCGAAATGTGAAGCTCTGGAGGTAGGGATGCAAAATATTGTGAATGAACCTGTAGTTAATTGACAGGATCATTTTTTCCGCCACTTCACATAAACTTGGCTTAATGAAGCAGTTTGTTCAGGCTGTGAATAGAGAAAGTGAATGCTTTCAACATATTATTTCTGCTTTTCTTGACTTGTCTTTTGAGAAGATAAAAGTAAGTATATTCGAATGATCTCAAATTCAAACTCTTGTACATGACAATGAATTTTCCAGGAAGATGAGTAAGGAGTAGAAAGCAGCATGGCAGTTTTTTGTGGCAGTTACAAAGAACTTCCTCAGCAACAAAAAAGCAGAAAACTGTAAACTTCTGGTTCAAAGGATGCTGTTGGCTTTCCACATGAGTGTTAAGATTCACTTCCTGAACAGTCACCTTGATAAGTTTCCCAAAAATCTTAGAGCTGTTAGTGGTGATCAGACTACTGCTGGAGCATCAAACAAGATTGTCCTGAACAAGTACACAAATGCAAGAGCTACAAATGCAACTTTTTGCCTGATTAGACTTTAAATATGTTTTGTGCAAATTTTATGATTAAAATTAGTGTTTTAATATGTTCTATTTCAAAATTGTAGACAAATTCTGATGCAATCATATCTTTAGTGTATTAGAGTATTTATTATATAAATTATTATATTTCACAAAGATGATGCTCAAGAAGACATTCTACTTCATTATGTTAAATGTTGAAAATTTTACAAAAAGATAAAAATATAAATCTTGAATTGCAAAAAAACTGTAGCTTACAGAGAAAAACTAATTTTAGATTTGAGATCAGCACACTTGAATTAGGTAAGAACAAGTGTTTTTGTGGATGCAACAAAAAATTTGTTCCCCAGTATAATCAGACTACATGGTTGTCAGAACAATGTATTTTTCCTGCCTTTATTGCCTGTTAATGAGGAGGTGGTTTAGAGTAAGTCTCAAGATAAGTTTAAAAGTAGCTGAATTGTTGTTGGTCACTCTCTCATAGGCAAGGGGATTTTCTCTAAAACCTAGCAGTCAATTGTGGTCTGCTCCATTTTAATAACTTGTACTGAGATGTGTCTTTATTTGGCAGATGGTTCTGACCATTTTCAGGTTGCAGAAATGTGTATTTTCTTTTTTTTTTTTTTCTGAATTTTTCTGAAGCTGGAAATGGGGAGAGACAGTCAGACAGACTCCCGCATGTGCCCGACCGGGATCCACCCGGCACACCCACCAGGGGCCATGCTCTGCCCACCAGGGGGCGATGCTCTGCCCCTCCGGGGCATTGCTCTGCCATGACCAGAGCCACTCTAGCGCCTGGGGCAGAGGCCAAGGAGCCATCCCCAGCGCCCGGGCCATCCTTGCTCCAATGGAGCCTTGGCTGTGGGAGGGGAAGAGAGAGACAGAGAGGAAGGGGGGGAGTGGAGAAGCAAATGGGTGCTTCTCCTATGTGCCCTGGCCGGGAATCAAACCCGGGTCCCCTACACGCCAGGCCGACGCTCTACCACTGAGCCAACTGGCCAGGGCGAAATGTGTATTTTCAACGTACGGAAAAGGAGAGGAATTCACAACTGCTAGAGGCAGAAACTAGGAGAATCATTAGAAATTGAGTGGTTCACTTTTCAGAAGAGATGGTAAGATGCTTAAGGATTCTTGAGAAAGAAAGGTGATAGATGGACAGTCTTGAAACACAGCCTCTCCTATAGTCTATCAAGCCAACATTAGATTCACTTGGACATGCCAGTTAAAAGTCTCCTTGTTTCACAGGTTTTAGCAGTGATTCCTGGCTGCTGTAAGTGGGTTTTGGCTCTCTAGAGGAAATTTCCCAGAGAAAGATAAACTCCAGTGATACATCAAACAAATTGATTTTCTGATTTGTTTCTGATACATGTAATCTACTAGAGAAATCTACTGACTCAGAAAGATCTATAAAGTATTTACAGTCAATATTGCTCCATGGAAATTTTACTTAGCCCTTATTTTAGAAGTAGGTCAAAAGCAGCAGATGGCTTTGATTCAAGTGAAGTTATCAGAGTTTTGCTCTTGTGCAAGCCAAGCCTGAGTCAAACAGAGGTCTCAAACCTCACCGTCCTGTTCAGAAAGCAAAGTGACTATGGCTACTGAAACAAGGGATTCCCAAAGCTGAAACTGATGCCAAAGCTGAAATTGATGATACCATGTGATATAAAAATTGAATAAATTTAAAATATTGGAAGTTCATTTGGTTGAGTCACAAAACATCATATTATCTGAAGAAAGAAAGGAAGCATATTTTGTTTGTTAACATTTTTATAGAAAAAGAGTTTCTTTTAGTCTTGGAACGAAAGCTGTTTTACTTGTTTTTCTACTGCTTTCATTTGATCTTATTCTATTAGAAGTCAGCCTCAAAATGTATTTGAATTTCTAAAAATTCCTTTCTGAAATTCAAATTGCAGATTCTTAAATCAGTAAAATTGTATTGTAGCAGTTCTTTACAAACCAACATTTTGGTCTTGTAAATAATGACATCATTATTAATAATAGTAAAAATTACAACATTTCAGTTGTGTTGATGGTAGGCATTGCAATAACTCTCAAAAATACAATGAGTATCAAAGCACACTGTTCCATATTTGTAATCTTATTTCCCACAATATAATATTCTCCTTTACTTGCCATATTTTTCTTATAAAATGCTTATTTCTGTACTATAAAGTGATTTACATGTTAGCATTAAAATATAAAGACATATTTAAAGTTAAACAAAACATTTAATATAATAATTTATAGGTTAACCATTCAATTTCTGAATTATTGAATTTAAATTTTGATGAGCCTCTGTTATTTTTTACCTTCCTTTAATTGTTGTTATTATTGTTGTTATTATTTTATCTGAGGAAAAATGTAAAATTATAATATAAATTCAAAGACCAAGGTTTAGAGAGTTCAGAAGTCCTCAAAGTCTTTTTGCTCTCAGATTTAATTTAAGACAAAGGCACAAGATTTAATTTTATATCTATCATAAATATTTCTATATTTCACACGTAAATGAGAAAAAAAAACCTCTAAAAATGTAAACTTATAGGTCTCTACAGCAAATTACACTGAGTAATGTCAAAGAAAAATTATACCGGACAAAGGCAAAGACGTTTTTAACCAAGTGTATTGCAATATGGGAAAAGTCTTTTCAACTCTACTGATTCAAAGGCTTGGAGAATTTTAAAAATTGAATTGGGGAAAATCTAGAGTCAACTGTGTTCACTGACTGGTCTTTATAAAGGAAAAATAAACTAATTGTTATTTTATAATCTGGCAGGAGGTACCCAACAAAATTATTCTTCTACCCTCCCACAGAGACTGGAAAAATCAAGCACTAACTTCTTTGACAATTATATTTCAAAGGAATGGCTTACAGATCCTTGAGAAAAAATTTGTACAATACTCTTTGTAACATGAAAATTTCAGATACATTGAGAGAGGTGTTCTTCCATCACTGCTAAAATTATTTGAGAAAAAAAGAATTCAGGGTAATTACAACCTCAACATGTACTTTTGTGTCACCTTTTCAAATTCATTGATCTCCCAGAAAATCTCAATTTCTGCCTCTCTAAAATGGCAAAAACATAAGCACTAGCTTTATAGAGAGACTTTGTGAAAATTATAGTTAATAATGTATGTAAAACATTTTGTACAAAATCTGGAACATAAAAAATGTTCATAAAAGATTAAGTATTATAACTGAAAAGACACATAGTATTTAAAACAGAGCAAGAACTTTACCTTAAATTTATTAAACTATATGTGCATTTTGTCAAACTATCTTCTGTATTTTTTGGCTCTTCTGAAAAGTATTTTTCCTATAGAAATTAGAAGGCTTTGTAAAAGTAATAGATATTGCAAGACATCCTAAATAAATTATTGCTCTACTATTGGTAAACTTGTGTTTCTATGTTATTTATTGTACATAATTTAATATTTAATTAGAATAATTACAGCATGAAAGTAATATAGAGTCAATAAAAGTAAAATAAAATATACCCTTAAAATTATCTTATATATGTTTAATTTATATTAAATATAATAATATACAACTTTATACTATTTTAAACATATTTTAATTAAAATCCTTTACCATATTGTTTCTTATATAAATATCCTTTTGTAAATAAAAACCTTTGGTAAAAAACAAAACATTAATTATGGTTCCAGGGATGTATTATGATATATGTATAAAATATGGAATGCCTGAAATTTTTTTCTGGAATTCTTTACATTTTCTAACTACAACTATATACGAATTTTAATTTAAAATAGTAGTGATTGTTTTTCTTTTTTCAAGGTAGTTATTCACACGCGTGCTTTGTTCTTGTATGCTTTTTCCCCTTTTTCTACAAAGTAATACATACAAGTGCTCTATGAATCAAAATGGTACCCAATAGTGGAGGATGAAAGAAATATTTTTCAGCCTCATCTCTCTTCTCTAATACTACACCCTGAAGAGGTTATCCTTTGATTGTTTCTGGTTGAAGTTTCTCTGATGAGTTCAGTCAGCACAGTAAACTAAATTACTGACCCTCATATCTACATCCATACGGTTAACATACACCTTCCATTTCCTACCATTTTGGCTTGTCCACTGCCTGCTCTGGCCAGTGAAGTATGAATTAGATGCCCTCCCTCTGCCTTTGTTGTTTTTTTCTTTTTCTTTTTCTTCTCATGAAATTAATTTCCACAACCAGTGTGCTGGTCCAGGGAAGATGAGAGACATGACAAGTAAACATATGCTGAACCCTCTCAGGATCTCAGCCCATGCACATGTGCATCTTGAAACAGAACTGTCCCAAGTCCTTGGAAGTAAATCAGATGATTTCTTGATGATGACCAGAATATCTGTAAATTAAACTGCACTAGTAATGCTTTGAGTCACTGAATTTGGAGATGATTTATTTTACAGCAATGGCGAACAGATACTTATCCTCATACAAAAAAAAATCTCATTCTATTTTTATCTTCATAACTTTAAATGTAAATTCTGAAATTATTATTTTTAAATTTTTTATTGTTTTCATGAAATTTTTATATACATGTTATAACTTTTGAGGCTATTTTATCACTTTAATTATATTGACTTTCTGACTCATCAAAATAAAAATACTAGTCCTACTGTTTTTCTTTCTTTCACTCTGCAGGTGAAGACTCATTTTCTTTCAGATTTTAATTATGCGTTTTTCCCCATGTAATTTTTTTATAATACTAAAAACAAATACACAAAAAGAAACATATAAAAATAAAAATAAATCAAAACAAACAAGAGAAAACAATAACTATAAGAAATACCAAGAGTTATATTGAGTTTATATTTTCTCTCTAATCTATACAATGTTAGAATCTTTGAGACACTTTGGGATTTTATTAGTAGTGTATTACTTGTGTATATACTATCAATGTATAAGATATTAGTGTCCATTCTCACTAATAATTAATGGCCTTTTCATCTTAAGATACCTCCATTAAAAAGAAGTATGGTGGAAATTTTCTTTCTTTCTTTTATTATTCCCTGCCACTTAAAAATATTTCTAAATTTGTCAATTCTTTTCTGTGTATATCTTGATAAAAAGATGAAATCTGACTCAGATTACAGAAGTCATGCCAGATGTTTATTCTTCCAGAACCTTGGAAGCTAATGGACTGACAAGGGAACTAACTTAAACCAACCAGAAATTTCTACTCAAGAACATTAATTCAAAAAAAAAAAAAGTAATACAAAGAAAGCAAAGTACTTGAGATTGCCTTTTAACTATTTATGGGAATTAACACTAGAAAATATTCAGACAAAATTTCTCTTGGTTCATTGGTGGAACATAAAAATGAGACTAAGAGACATGTAAAAGAGTGTGGTGGTTACCAGGGGTTGGGGGAGGGAGGACATGGGAGGGAAAGAGGGAGAGAGTTAGGGGGAGGGGGAGGGGCACAGAGAAAACTAGATAGAGGGTGACGGAGGACAATCTGACTCTGGGCGAGGGGTATGCAACATAATTTAATGACAAGATAACCTAGACATGTTTTCTTTGAATATATGTACCCTGATTTATTAATGTCATCCCATTAACATTAATAAAAATTTATTTTAAAAAAAACTAGATAGAAGATGACAGAGGACAATCTAACTTTGGGTGATGGGTATGCAACATAATTGAACGAAAAGATAACCTGGACTTGTTATCTTTGAATATATATATCCTGATTTATTGATGTCACCCCATTAAAAAAATGAAATTATTTTAAAAAAATACAAAAAAAAGAATAAATACATTTATTGCTAAATTAAAAAAAGAAGATAAGCCTTGAAAATATACTAAATGTAAAAACAGAATGTAAAAGCTACAAATTATATTATTGCATTTATATAAAATATTCAAAAGAGCCAAGTCTATGAGATAAAAAGTAGGTACAAACCTGATCAGGCAATGGCACAGTGGATAGAGCATGGAACCTGGACACAGAGCTCCCAGATTTCTGGCTTGAGCGTGGTTCACCAGCTTGAGCACAGGGTCGCTGGATTGAGCATGGGATCATAGATATGACCCCATGGTCACTAGATTGAGCTCAAAGGTTGCTGGCTTGAAGCCCAAGATCACTGGTTTAAGCCCACAATTATTGGCATGAGCAAGAAGTCACTCCCTGAGCTATAGCCTCCCTCCCATCAAGGCACATTTGAGAAAGCAATCAATGAACAACTAAGGTGTCACAATGAAGAATTGATGCTTCTCATCTCTCTCCCTTCCTGTTTGTCTGTCTCTTTCTGTCCCTTGTTCTGTTTCTTTCTCTGTCTCTGTCAAAAATAAATAAATTAATAAAGTAGATACAAGTGCTGGAGAAAGGAATGGAGAGTGACTACTAATTTATAGTAAATTTTTGCTAGAGTAATAAAAATATTCCAAAATTAAATTGTGGTGGAGGTTGTACAACTCTATGAATATAAAAGAAAAACATTGAATTATTTATTTTAAATAGGAGAATTATGTGTTATGTAAATTATATCTCACTCTGTTAAATAATTACAATTAAAGTATATGCACACACAATTCAGATATAATTTCACACAATATTATAAATACATGTGTATTTAAATAAAATGCTAATTTCTTAGAAAAATATAAATTTCCATAATTAACTTTAGTAGTTTTAAAAAACCTGAAGAATCCAATAACCTCTGAATAAAATGAGCATATTGTCAAAATTTCACCTTACTTAAATACATTGTGCTTTAGCATAGTCGTTTATTCAAATTAAAAGCATAATATATACACGTATATGTGCCATTTAAAATGCAAGTTACATTCAGAAAGAAAAAGCAATGTGAATAAAGCAAAATTAAAAACAAGATGATGAACATAGAATAAATAGAAATTTTTATGACTAGTTTCACAAATAATAAAGTATTATTAAATTCTATCTACTTGTATATTAAGAATAATAATATACCATCACCAAGCAAATTTTACACTGGGGATATAAGGATGGCTCCATTGTGTATTTAGCAAATTAAGAAATCCAATAGAATCATGGGGGGGACAAGATTATAATCTATTTAATAAAAGAGAAAATGTCAAATAAACATAAATACCCAATTTCTCTCAACTTTCTCTAAATATCTAAAAACAAGTAAATTTGTTACCATGATTGTATTTATATATGCATAGTTATTTATCAATATCAGTTCAAATTAGCAACCAACATCATGCTCAAGTAAGGAAACACTGAAAACATTCACAATAAAAAAGAACAGGGCCTGATCAAGCTATGGTGTAGTGCATAGAGCATCAGACTGGGCCATGGAGGACCCAGGTTTGAAAACGAGGTCACTAGCTTGAGCGTGGACACATCAGCTTGAGTGAAGGGTCATTGGCTTGAGTGTGGGATTATGGACATGACCCCATGGTCACTGACTTGAAGTCCAAGGTCGCTGACTTGAGCCCAAGGTCACTACTTGAGCAAGGGGACACTTGCTCTGCTGTAGCCCCCTGCACCCCTCTAATCAAGGCACATAAGAGAAAGCAATCAGTGAACAAGCAATCAACAAACTACTTCTCATCTCTCTCTCTTCCTGTCTGTCTGTCCCTCTCTCTGACTCTCTCTGTCTCTGTTAAAAAAAAGAAAGAAAAAGAGCAGAACAGGATATAACATTATTACTCTATATTATTTGACACTATTTTTGACATTTCAATAATAAATTTTGACAAAATTATGTGTTAGAAACAAAGAAGAAAAATTGGATTAGTCATTAGAAACACTGGCTCTGGACTCATATGTTCTGATTTAGAGTCCCAATTTCTGCTTTATCTCATCAAATACTGGTTAGAAATGTACGACATTTATGTTTTGAAAGACATGTATATATTTATATGAGTAGATGGAAGGAGATGAGAATACCAAAAAGTGTCAAGCTGGTGTTTTTTCAGTATGTCTAATGAATGTCTGTTGCAGTTTCTCTCAATTTGTCTTAAGTCTCAGAAATGTTGACCCTGTGAGCTGTCTGTTCTTGCATCTTGAGGTAACTACAAGGGTAGTACAATTGATATATGTGCCTCCTAACATTTTTGACATGTATTGTTATCAAGTAAAGACTTGAATGTGAGTCCTAATAAATGTGATCAAACTTATTTGGAAATTGTACTATGTATGACTGTATTAAACAACCCAAAAGTGAACATTTTTAAAGCAAAAGATGAAATAAGTATTTAAGGGATTTCATTTGTTAACAACACAAAAAACTATTTCATCCCAGAGAAACTCTTATTTATTTATTTATTCATTGTAAAATCAAAGTGACTGAATGTGCTTGACTTAACTTTTTGTGATGCATCAATTTGAGTTCTGGTCCACAATTTGTTTAGCCCCAACTTGTTAGCTCAGTCTGTTAGAGCATTGTTTGAAAACACCAAAGTTGCAGGTTTGATCCCAAGTCAGGGCACATAGAAGAAGTGACCACTTGAATGCACAACTTAGTAGAACAACAAATGGACATTTCTTTCTCTCCCTCCCTTTCTCTTTCTCTCTCCTCACTTTCTCTCACTTCTTCTGTCTGTCTCTCTATAATAAAACAATAAAAAAAAGTTTGAAGAAAAATTTATTGGGTTACCTAAAAAAATAACTCAAAGATATGCACAGATACAAATTAATGAATTGATTATTTCTAATAAATACTGTTCTTTCTTTCAATCTTGTCTACTAATTTGGCCAAAATGTTAATGAAATTCACCTGTTGCTTTATATTTTCTTATTGGTTGTTTTTGTAACTAATCAAAAAACTATTATGTATTTACAGTTTCAACAGATTTAAATCACACTGAAAATCTTCTTTCAAAAAATATTTAAGCAAGTAGGAAAAATCATACTTTTAAGAGTTAGTGTGCAGATGTGTTTCTGTAATTATCATACCATTTTAAGGAGTGGAATAACAATAATAAGAACATCATCAAACATCTTTTTTCTAAAAGTTCCAGACATAGTACATGTCACTTTGAAAAGTAGTTTCTTTCATTGTAATGTTGTAGGAATTGATTTTTTTTTAGTTTAAAGTAAAAAAAAATTATAAACCTTGTTTGTTTTAAGCAAGCCAAAATTTACCAACCTACAAACTTTTACTTCTCCTTTGAATCCTACATTTTTGAAAACTGGTTTTAAAATCAAAATCAGGTTAATTTTTTTTCAACATATCAACTATAATTCAGCCTGAACCAAATATAATTTTATTTTCATGAATTAAAATAAAGAAATATATAACAAAAATTATTTGAGAATCTAATATTTCTTTTTATTAAATTTTTTTATTAATTTAAATGGGGTGACATTGATAAATCATAGTACATATATTCAGAGAAAACATATCCAGGTTATTTTGACATTTGATTATGTTGCATACCCATCACCCAAAGTCAAATTGTCTTCTGTCACTTTCTATCTGGTTTTCTTTGTGTCCCTCCCCTCCCACAATCCTCCCCCCCAACCAACACACTCTTGTTCGTGTCCCTGAGACTCATTTTTATGTCCCACCTATGTATGGAAGTACATAGTTTTTTATTTATTTACTTATTTCACTGAGTATAATGTTATCAAGGTCCATCCATGTTGTAAATGATCCAATGTCATCATTTCTTATAGCTGAGTAGTATTCCATAGTATATATGTGCCACATCTTCTTTATCCAGTCATCTATTAAAGAGCTTTTTGGTTGTTTCCATGTCTTGGCCACTGTAAACAATGCTGCAATGAACATGGGGCTGCATGTGTCTTTACATACCAGTGTTTTTGAGTTTTGGGGGTATATATCCAGTAGAGGGATTGCTGGGTCATATGGTAGCTCCATTTTCAGTTTTTTGAGGAACCACCATACTTTCTTCCATAATGGTTGTACTACCTTACATTCCCACCAACAGTGGATGAGGGTTTCTTTTTCTCCACAGCCTCTCCAACACTTATTATTACCTGACTTGTTGATAATAGCTAATCTAACAGGTGTGAGGTGGTATCTCATTGTAGTTTTAATTTGCATTTCTCTAATTGCTAAGGAAGATGAGCATCTTTTCATATATCTGTTGGCCATTTATATTTCTTCCTGGGAGGAGTGTCAGTTCATGTCCTCTTCCCATTTTTTTTATTAGATTGTTTGTTTGTATGTTGTTGAGTTTTATGAGTTCTTTGTATATTTTAGATATTAGGCCTTTATCTGAGCAGTACTTTGAAAATACCATCTGCCATTTAGTTGGATTTCTGTTTGTTTTGCTGTTAGTTTCTCTTGCTGTGCAAAAGCTTCTTAGTCTGATGTGATCCCATTCATTTATCTTTGCCTTCACTTCCGTTGTCTTTGGAGTCAATTCATAAAGTGCTCTTTATAACTAAGGTCCATGAGTTTAATACCTATGTTTTCTTCTATGCAATTTATTGTTTCAGGTCTTATATTTAGGTCTTTGATTCTTCTGAATTAAGTTTAGTACAAACGGACAAACTGTAGTCGAGTTTCATTCTTTTGCATGTGGCTTTCTAGTTTTCCCAGCACCATTTGTTGAAGAAGCTTTCTTTCTTCCATCGTACATTGTTGGCCTCTTTATCGAAAATTATTTACCATATATAGGTGGTTTTATTTCTGATCTTTCTATTCTGTTCCATTGGTCTGAGTGTCTATTTTTCTTTCAGTACCATGCTGTTTTGATTTTTGTGGTTCTATAATATAATTTGAAGTCAGGTATTATAATGCCCCCAGATTCATTCTTTTTTCTTAGGATTGCTTTGGCTATTTGGGGATTTTTATAGTTCCATATAAATTTGATGATTTTTTGTTCCATTTCTTTAAAAAATGACATTGGAATTTTGATGGGAACTGCATTATATTTGTATGTTGCTTTGGGTAATATAGTCATTTTGACTATATTTATTCTTCCTATCCAGGAACAAGGAATATTTTTCATTTCATTATATCTTTTTTGATTTCCCTTAACAATGCTTTGTAGTTTTTATTATATTAGTCCTTTACATTCTTTGTTATGTTTATTCCTAGGTATTTCAATTTATTTTTTTGCAGCCATGAAGGGGATTATTTTTTTGAGTTTGTTTTCTGATGTTTCATTGTTGGAATATAGGAAAGCAATGGACTTTTGTATATTAATTTTGTATCCTACGACCTTACTGTATTGGTTTATTGTTTCTAGTAGTCTTTTTGTGGAGTCTTTGAGTTAGATGTATAGAATCATATCATCTGCAAATAGTAACACCCTTACTTCATCTTTTCCAATATGAATGCCTTTTATTTCTTTATCTTGTCTGATTGCTCTGGCTAGAACTTCCAGTAATACATTGAATAAGAGTGGAGAGAGTGAACAACCTTGTCTTGTTCCTGATTTTAGGGGAAAAGTCCTCAGTTTTATGCCATTTAATATGATGTTAGCTGATGGTTTATCATAAATGGCCTTTATTGAGATATTTTCCTTCTATACCCATTTTGTTAAGTGTTTTAAACATAAAATTGTATTTTATCGAATGCCTTTTCTGCATCTATTGATAAGATCATATGGTTTTTGTTCTTTGTTATGTTGATATGATGTATTATGTTAACCATTTTATGTATGTTGAACCATCCTTGACATTCTGGAATGAATCCCATTTTATCATGATGCATTATTTTTTTAATGTGTTGTTATATTTGATTTGCTAGTATTTTGTTTAGTATTTTAGCATCTGTATTCATTAGTGATATTGGTGTTTAGTTTTCTTTTTTTGTATTGTCCTTGCCAGGTTTCAGTATGAGAATTATGTTGGCCTCATAAAATGTACTTGGAATTATTGCTTCTTCTTCAATTTTTTGAAAGACTTTGTGTAGAATAGGAACCAAGTCTTTTTTGAATGTTTTGTAGAATTCATTAGTATAGGTGTCTGGTCCTGGACTTTTATTTTTGTGGAGGTTTTTGATAGTTGTTTGTATTTCCTCCCTGCTTATGGGTCTGTTTAGGCTTTCTGTTTCATCATGAATTAGTCTAGGAAGATTGTATTGTTCTAGGAATTTATCCATTTTTTCTAGAGTGTTTAATTTAGTGCATATATTTTTTCATAGTATTCTACAATAATTCTTTGCATATCTATGATGTCTGTGGTGATTTCTCTCTTTTATTTGGATTTTGTTTATCTGAGTCCTTTCTCTTTTTTTCTTAGTGAGTCTTGCCAAAGGCTTGTCAATTTTGATCTTTTCATAAAAACAGCTCTTTGAAAAAAAATCAGCCCTTTGTTTTATTAATTTTTTCTATTATTTTTTCATTCTCTATTTTGTTTATTTCTGCTCTGATTTTTATTATTTCTTTTCCTTTGCTGGTTTTGGGTTGCCTTTGTTCTTCTTTTTGTAGCTCCTTAAGATGTAAAGTTAAATGGTTTTCTTGGGCTTTCTCTTGTTTGTTTATATAGGCTTGTATTGATATGAACTTCCCTCTTATTACTGCTTTTGCTGCATCTCATAGATTCTGATATGTCATATTGTTATTTTTGTTTGTCTGTATATAACTTTTGATCTCTCCTTTTATTTCTTCTTTGACCCACTCAGTTTTTAAAAGTGTGTTGTTTAGTTTCCACATTTTTGTGGGTTTGTTTACCTCTTTTTTGCAGTTGAATTCTAGTTTCAAGGCTTTATGATCAGAGAATATGCTTGATATAATCTCAATCTTTCTGAATTTGTTAATGTTATTTTTGTGGCTGAACATATGGTCAATTCTTGAGAATGTTTCATGTACACTAGAGAAAAATGTATACTCTGGTACTTTGGGATGAAATATCCTTAGATGTCTATCATATCCAATTGTTCTAGTATTTCATTTAAGGCTAATATTTTTTTATTGATTTTCTGCCTGAATGAACAATCTAGAGCTGTCAGTGGTGCATTGCGGTCTCCAAGTATGATTGTATTTTTGTCAGTTTTTGTTTTTAGGTCAGTCAGTAACTACTTTATGTATTTTGGTGCTCCTTGATTTGGTGCATATATTTTAAGAATTGTTATGTCTTCTTGATTCAATGTTTCCTTAATTATTATGAAATAATTGTTTTTGTCTCTGATTACCTTTGTTGTCTTATAGTCAGCATTGTTAGATATGAGTATTACTACACCTGCTTTTTTTTTTGGATGTTATTTGCTTGGAGTATTGTTTTCTAACCTTTCACTTTGAATGTGTTTTTATCTTTGTAGCTTAGATGTGTTTCTTGCAGGCAGCATACAGTTGGATTTTCTTTTTTAATCCATTCTACTACTCTATGTCTTTTTAGTGGTGAGTTCAATCCATTTACATTTAGTATAAATATTGACACTTGATAGTTTCTTATTGCCATTTTTTATATTGCTTTCTGATAGTTTTGTATCTTGTTTGATTCTTCTGTTATTTTTCTATCATTTGTTTTTGTTTAGTTGTAATTCATACTTCTTTCCTCTATTGCTTCTTTTTTTGTCTATGTACTTCTGTGGTCGTTTTTTTAGGGATGTTTACCATTAAGTAATGAAAAGGATACATATCATGTCCATTGTAGTACATTATCTCAGGAGTGCTTCTACACTCCATCCTCCTTTGCTACTGTTAATCTTTGTCCTCTCCAATTTTTTAAAAAAATTTTATTGAATATTATGCTGTGATTGGTTAATACAATTATATAAGTTTCAGGTCTATAATTCTATAATACGTTATCTATATACTGGATAGTGATTCCCCCTTTATCCTCCTCTATTTGTTCTCACCATACTATTGTCTGTTTTATAACTTTTTTTTTTTCTCCTGTAAACTTTTCACCAAGTCTTTTAAATCTCTTCCTCTCTAACTGTTAGTCTGTTTTCTGTATCTATGAGTCTGGTTCTGTTCTGTTTGTTTGACTATTTGTTTTGTCTATTAGATTTCACATGTAAGTGAAATTTTATGATTTTAGTCTTTCACTGGCTTATTTCACTTAGCATAATACTCTCCAAGTCCATCCATGCTTACACAAAAGATAATATTTCCTATTTTTTATGGTCTAGTAGTATTCCATTGTGTAAATGTACCACATTCTTTTGTCAACTCATTTACCTATAAAAAGACAACCCACTGAATAGGATAATGTATTCACCAATGACATATCTGATAATGGGTTAATATCCAAAATTTATAAAGAACTTATATCAATCTTAATATCCAAAAAAAAAATAAATTAAAAAATTGATAAAGGACCTGAATAGACACTTCTTCAAAGAGAACATATAGATGACCAAAAGACATAGGACAAGATGCTCAGTGTCATTAATTATCAGAGATATGCTAATTAAAACCATAATTTAGTATCACTTCACACTTGTCAGAATGGCTATCACCAATTAAGCAACACACAAGTGCTGGTGAGCATACAAACAAAATGAAATCCTTGCATGTTGTTGGTGAAAATAAAGAGTAGTGCAATCACTTTGAAGAGCAGTCTAGAGTACCTGAAAAAATTAAAAATAGATTGCCTTATGACTGAGTGATTTCATTTTTGCGAATATATCCAAAGAAACCCAAAACACTGATGCAAAAAATATGTACACCCCTATTTTCATTGCAGCATTATTTATTACAATAGTGAAGTTTTGGAAGCACCTTAGACTCTAGTAATTCTTAACACAAGGATATAATTATGAAAAAACAAATGATAAGAGTTTAGATATTGGTTGCTACCGTGAGTAACTTTGAGTGAGAAATTTCATCACTATGAAGTAAAATTTCAAAATCAACTGGATAAAAAAATCTCTTTATTTTTCCATATAAAAGAAGCTTGAAATTACAAATTTTATTCAAAACAAACTATAGCTGTTTCCTCTTGAAATTTATGTTGGTGCAAAAATAATTTACTTTTGGCTTTACTGAGAATATTTTAAATATTTATTTAATTCTCTAAAATTTTATGTTTATTTATGTTTTTATAAAATATAAAATAAAGACAGTAATTTTTTATTTTTTATTTTTATGAAGTGACGAGCAGGGAAGCAGAGAGACAGATTCCTGTGTGTCTCTGACTGGGATCTACCTGAAAAACCCACTAGGTGGCGATGCTTGGCCCATTGGGGGCATTGCTACCTTGAAACCAGAGCCATCCTCAGCAACTGGGCCAACTTTGCTCAATGGAGCCTTGGCTGTGAGAAGGGAGGAGAGAGAGAAGAGGGGAAATGTTGGAGGAGCAGATGGGTATTTCTTTTGTGTGTCCTGGCCAAAATCAAGCCCAGGACTTCCATACAACAGGCCAATGCTCTATCACTGAACCAGCCAGCCAAGGCAGACACATAAATTTTTATAAATCTTATTTGTCTCTTCTATGTGAACACAATATATTTTTAATTCAATTAAGTATCTTCATTTCTTAGGAAAGAAATGTCACTTTCATTAGTTATTCAAAGGGCTCTATAACCAACTATATTAAGCACTTAATGATTTAAAAAATGTATATGTATTGAGGGTTATCTTATCTCTTGAGAAGTATTAACTATTTGGATTTTATTTGTCATGAAAATAGTAGGGAGTGAAAATGTTGGGCTTTTTATGTAGAAAGAAAAGACAAAGAACATACAATTGGCAATGGTCTAAAACACGTGAGGAATAGGAAATAGATACTTTAAATTGGGTTTTTGATGATATTTTATTTAGTGTTTGACATGAAGCAGTTCTTTAATTCCTCCAAAACATTTTGGTAAAATTGTAACTTCTTAGTCAATACTCTAATGTAACTTGGTTATTTGTATTTAGTATAAAAAGTCATATGTTTTCTATCAGCACCTATTGGATCTGTCAATGTAAGTACCAACATTTATCACACAATGTATTCTATGTAATGATAAAGAAATGGGATTCAGAACACATGTGTAAGAATAGCTCTTAGGGTGAACTGTGTCTTTCTATTATAACAGGTGGGAAAATAAAAGGTTAAGATCAGTGTGAATGAGTATAGAAAATTCAATGTCATAGCTAGGTCAATTGCTGAAATGGATGAGTGATATGAAGTTACTACTAGTTTAAGAAGAAAGGGGAAAAATTGAAATAAGCATGTTATGAAAGATAATTATGTCACCAAAACACTCAGTTTGGCTGTTGACCACTCAAAAACCAATACTTGAGAGACAGGTGTGAAATGAAAAGGAAATGATTATTTAATCAAGAAGCCAGCAGCCTGCGAAGACAGTACAGTAATGTGCAAAGGCCATCCCTAAAGTTGCAGACCCTGAAGAGTTTTAAAGGAGAGAAAGTGAAAAGGGGTTTCAGGAAACAGAGAATTCTGTTTTTCCTGTCACATATAACCCCCCCCTTTTTTTTTTCTTTTGCATTAGACTCCTGGGTGCCAGCAGCTGGTAGCAGCTATTTTGAAAACAAACTCATGAATTTCCATGTAGCTATATCTTCCTGAAGCTATATCTTCCTGTTTGGCAGAGATAACACGTCAGCAACTTATGACTACATTAATGAGTACAAAAGGAGTTGATCAGTAAAAGTCGTTAACATGTAAACGAAGTCCTAATTATGAATTAAATTATTTAATTTCAACTGCCCCAAATACTAAGAATAACATCACAAAAGACTGCATAACAAGCATGTGATTTTCAATAAAATACCAAGAAAGAATTTCCAAGATGATTAATGATGCTATGGAATGGCAAGGGGGCACTGGTTTGACAATATTTATTTCTAAGAGTTTCTTTTCCAGAAGATGACATTCTTCAAGTGTTTTATCTCAGGTATTATTTAAAATACTATTTTTATTGTGCATAAAAACAAGTTCTTTGTTTTAAAAAATACTAGTTTTCTATGTCCTTTTTATGTGTAAAAGGTCAAAATCAAACAACTACTGATGGATCCCTATTAGCATCGCATATGACTCACAAAATGTACTCTTTTTTATCCAGCATCACCAGAAAAAACATTGGATTTCCAACTTTAACTGTTTTTTTAAAAAGAAACTATGATCCTGCTTTATTTTCTGAGGCAGTGGGTGGTAGTCTTGAACTTGGAACAGCAGATGTTTGATCATCATCACCCATCTAACTGTGTTAACCACAAGAGCTAGTGAATTCTAAATACAAACCACAGGTTTGGAAATGCTGGCTTGGAGGGCGACTCATATACATGCTGCAGTGTCTTAAGCATTTCTCTTGTCTTTACAGAGGTTTGTTAGCAATAGTAATGTTAACATTTAAATTATAAACAAAAAAAAACAAGAAAACACTCTTTAGTAGAAGTTAGTCCAAGAAGAGTTATGACATTTTGGATGCTTCCTTTGTCTGTTTGACATGTTTTAACAAGATTACTAACAATGATCTGAGAAGCCTGGAAGGAGCACATAAAAATATAAAGCCATCTTAGAAAACACAACCCAGGCATGACCTTCCACAGTTGTAAATCTTGATAACAAAGGGAAAATTTCCTTGTACTCACTGTTCCTTTCCTCAGGCTGTTCACCTTTTAATAAATGACAATCCAGATAATATATTTTCAGTGTTGCTTGTTTGGGAATTTTTAATATGGGAATATTTTTATTCACAGTACTACTGAAAATCAAGGAAAACTTAAAAGTTGATAATTTTACATTGAAAAGGCATCTTATTTAAAAGGCATTCATTGTTATTGCGTTTATAAAAAATAATCCACGCTTATCTGTCTATCACATGGCCCTGAGGTTTCTTTTGGTATGCCATAAGAACCTCTCATATTCTGTAATGTTTAGCATGTTTATTCGCAATTGAAGAATGCATTAACCTAATAAATTACTGTAACAGCAATAAAAACTATAGAGCTGCCAACAAGGAAAAAACATTATTTCCTTGTAGTTTTTAATGAGGATCATATAGCATCAACCATAATTATTATAAACACAAAGTTTTATTTAAAAATATAGATCATTCATCTAAAAGAAAAACCAATTAAATCAGAGTATCATGGTATATTAGTCTCCCTTTTTAGGAGATACATTCCAACCCCCTTAATTGATGTCCCCTCAATTGATGCCTCAAACTCCAGATAATAATAACCATATATATATTTATATATATATGAAAATCTATTAAAAATTTTAATTTAAATATAGTATTAACAAGATATTGAAAACAAAAATAATAAAATAGAACAATTATAATAATATATTGTAATAAAAATATGTGAAGGTGGTCTTTTTCTTCCTGATGACTAAAACAGCTACTAAGTGACTAATGGGTGGATAATGTATGCAGTGTAGATACACTGGACAAAGGGATAAGTTATGTCCCAGGTATGAGTAAGAAGAACAGCATAAGATTTCACTGTGCTACGCAGAACAGCACATAATTGAAAACTTATGAATTATTTTTATAATTTTCCATTTAATATTTTTGGAATGCAGTTGATGGAGGGAAACTGAAAGCATAGAAAGCAAAATCACAGATATAGAAGGATTACTATAGAGGGGTGCAAATATTGGTCTTTCCAAAATGTATGCTAGATTATTCAAATGTTCAGACTGGCTTGAGAACCACTGATATGGACCAACAACCTGATTGATGTACTGTTTTCTGAGTGTTTGCTATTTTCTTCTTATTAATGTTGATTGAGGTGCAGAAATTATTTCGTTGATTCTTTCCAGACTCTAAGACTTTTAGATGCCAGAAAGCCTTGTTGGGTGTTCAAATTTTAAAGATACTCAATAACTAATTAGATGGAAAATCCTGAATGACCTGCATCAATGCAACTACTCAAACAATCTATCTACTAAGTATTGTGCCTTACCTTATGACTTGTGCTTGTCTATCATAAAATTAAGTCAAAGCAAATCAAAAACAAATATCATAAAATGATTTTTAATTAAATCACCAGAGAACTAACTAAGAGTCAGGCTGTTATCCCAGCTATACTAATATTTACAACATATTGGTATTAAAATAGAACAATTATATGAAGAACATATATTGATTCTTCAAACTCTAATCTTCAGAGCAATGTTGTTTATTATAAAGAGTTTCAGAAACTCAGTAGCTAGGATAGAAATACTGTGGTTAATCTTTCCTAAGCCAACCAGCAGTTTTAGGTATGTGAACAAAACATTTAACCTTTCTGAATGTTTCTTTACATTAAAATGTAATACTGATGTAAGAACTGCATACTGTCAAGTACCAGTCATATAGCAAATCATTCTTTTAATTGTCTTCCATCACTTCATACCGTGAGTAATTTCAAAAACAGTATTCTGAATATTAATTTTGCATCCTTCTACTTTTAAACTTCCATTCTACCTAAAGCAATCTATAGAATCAATGCAATTCTTATTAAAATATCAACATCATACTCCAAATACCTAGAACAAATATTCCAAAAATTTATATGAAATCAATAAAAAACTGGAATAGCATCAGCAATCTTGAAAATGAGAAATAAAGTGGAAAGTATCATACTACTTGATGTCAAGTTATAATACAAGGCCCTTTTAATCAAAACAGCCTTATACTGATATAAGAGCAGGCATATAGATTAATGGAATAGAAGTGAGAACTCAGAAATAAACCTATGTCATTATGGTCAATTAATATTTGACAAAAGGAACGAGTATATAATAGAGTAAAGACAGTCTCTTTAATAAGTGGTGTTGGGGAAATAGGACAGGCATATGCAAAAAAAAAAAAAATGATACTAGACCACCAGCTTATACCATACACAAAAATAAACTCAAAGGATAAAGACTTAAAAGTAAGTCATGAAACCATAAAAATCCTAAAAGTGTAAAATATTACTTTATATCTGCTGCTATGACTTCTCCATACTATTATTTCCTAATATTGACTGAGAATAAACGTTGACATTTAAAAACTAATAAAAATAAAATGTTTTAATGACATCTATCTCGGCTTACCAAATAAATATTTCATATATCTGCATTCCACATATCCATTTTTTTCTTTGAATTTAAAGTTGAAGTCAGCATTTCCACCCGTCCCCCTTTATTTTCCATTCTATTTGATACCTCTATAACTCAGGTAGCTCCTTGTACTTCATGACTTGACAATGTGGTAGCTACCTGGAATTCTCTCTCCATCATTTTTTTTCAGTACAGCCTACCATTGTTATCATATTGGAAAGTCAATAATGATGGCTTTTAATGAAAATGTCTTTGTTAAACTTTTAAAATATTTCACATTTTCCCTAAATCTAACTTGTCAAGCCGCCCTCTATTCTCTTATGCTAGTATTCTGCTTCTGCCAGCTGAGTGAAATATCTCTCTTTGAACCTATTTCTTCATCCACATTTTTACTTGTGCCATTTTCTTCTCTACATGCACCTTGGAATTAAATCTATCTTCTTCTTTGACAATAAGAAATCTCACCTAATTTTCAAAATTCTGCCCAACTTGCATCTCTTCTTGAATAACTTATCTAACAGGCCAGATAGAAATGATGTCCTAGTAATCAACTCCCAGGATACAGCTTTACATAAAACTGTTTGATGGGTGGGTCTTGGAAGCTTCATGACAAAAATGCACTAGGGAGAAATAAAGTCCTCAAAAATGTCCACCTCCTAATTCAAAAAACCTGTGAATATGTGAACTTATGTGGCAAAGAAACTATGCAGATGTGATTAAGTTTCTTGAGAGGGAGAATTTTAGTCCAGGTGGGTTGAGGTAAGCACAAGGGCCTTGTAAAAGGGAGTCAGAAAACTTGTAAGGCTGGAAGCTGGAAAAGGCAAGGACATTAACTTCCCCTGGAGTCTTCTTTTGAGAAAGCATGCAGCCTTCCAATACCTTGATTTTAATCTTATAGAACTATAAGCTATAAATTTGTGCTGTTTTAAGCTACTAATTTTAAGGTAATTTGTTAGAGCAGTGATAGACAAATATATGTGGCAACTACAGATATATATATAGTGAGACGGGTGTTTCATTGTGACTGTACACATGAAAGACAGGTGTCAGCCATAAAGCTTCACCTCATGTCACGATATCAAGGAGCAGGACATGACCAGCCCTTACAGCTTTTATTTAAACTGTCCTATGGATTCTTGAATATATTTCAAGCAACTATACAATAGTGGGGAAATGTTATACTTCATTATTCAAATTGATTCAGTTATTTTTTTGTCTCTATACCTTTCTTGTGCATAATATTAAATCTCTACCTTTGTCTCTGCGTCTATATTCTGCACTTCATGACTTTTTTTTTTTGCACTTCATGACTTTTTTATAACCTTAGCTTTTATTTTATGTGACTTGCTTTATTCCCTTGTGGTTTTAGTTGAGGCACATGTCTATGCACTGCCATTTCTGTTCACCTATTAATTTTGCTTCCAAATGCCTGCTTTTATCGTCACATCTCCACTTCATTTCTAAAGGAAGAGAATTCAGGTGGTGAGGTTATATGAATTCAGCTTCCACATCAGGCCCCTTCTCATTCAGAGCTGGCAAGTTTTCCTGGCTTGGCCTCCTCAAGCACAAACCTGACTTTCAGATTACCACAGGTGCGTTTGTTTCCCTTCTACAACCTAGTCATGAAAATTTGATGTTTAGGATCACATAGGATACTCCATTAACCCACCATCACATAGCACTGGACTCAATTTATCTAGATTTTAATTAATTTTTTGTAGTGAAAGTATTGCCATTAATCCTGTTAAATCTGACCCTAGAATCTATGTAAACACAATTAATTAATAAAAAAAATGTTAAAAAAAATCCTGCTAAATCTGCTAATCTATGTGATAAATACCACAAATTTAATTCTTAAATATCTTCATCAATTTTCAAGTATACATATATATTACATTTGCATGTACACATTTATGATATATATATTGTATATGCCATAAATGTATATGTATATGTATAAAAATATAAACATTTATATGTATATAAGAATGAAAACATTCTAGTTTATTTATAGTATTTTAAGGTGACCAAATAAGTATATTTCTTAGTTGAGGCACAGATTTCTTAGTTAAAATATCTAATCAATTAGTATTTTATTAAAATTTTTAATTTAAAAGCATCAATATTTTTAAAAGGTATGTGTTTTATACACTTTTCTTGTAGAATACAAGAATCTTTTTCTAATTAAGTTTACACAATGTCTTATGGTCATGATTCTTTTAAATTGATGATAATATGGAAGCATTTTAGGAAGCTGTGTAACATGTTAACACTGATATAAATACTGATAAATTATTTTATTCTGTATTTTTTACTATATATTTTCATATTTATCTCATATTCTAAAGGTCCCATTACATAATGTTTGCAGTTTCACTAACAAATAAATAATCACAGTTTCTTAAACAATGAATATAACATTCGACTCTAATTTGTATGTTTATTTGGTGAGAGGAGGGGAGCTAGAGAGACAGACTTCTGCATATGCCTGGGTTGGAATACACCTGGCAAGTCCACTAGGGAGTGATGTTCTGCCCCTCTGGAGCCTTGTTTGGTTGCAACCAAGCTCTTTTTAGTGTCTGAGGCCATAGAGTCATCCTCAGCACCTGGGGCTAACTTTCTCCAATTGAGTCATGGCTATAGGAGAAGATGGAGGGAGGGAGGGAGGGAGAGAGAGAGAGAGAGAGAGAGAGAGAGGTGAGAAGGAGTGGGATGGAGAAACTGATGGGTGCTTCTCCTGTGTTCCCTGACTGGAATCACACCCGGGACATTTGCACACTGGGCCAATGCTCTACAACTGAGCCAATCATTCAGGGTTAATTGATATGTTTAAATACAATTTTTATTAAAAAATAGTATCCAGGATAAACTAAGATTTGCACTTTTGTCATTCACAAAACACATTGGAGAAAATCAATCTGTCTTATAATAGACAAATTTTACATTCAGGTATAACAAAACATATTTGTATACAAACTTATATTTTTGCCTTAAATAGAGCATTAATTCACATAAAGCACTATATTAGGAATTTCTTATTATGGAGCATTTTCAATTAAAATGTACAATATTTCTATTAGTGTGTATTAAAAATGTGCCTTTCCTCTTATAGAGCTCAAATATTCATAAAAAAGCATTTTTATGACATTATACATACAAATAAATTCTTTCTTGCTAGAGATTCTTTATGAAAATACTTTGAGTACCTTGTCATAAATATTTCTTAGTCATTATAGTCATTATACTATCATTTCATAAAAAATATAATTAATCAGAATATGAAGTATATGAGCTGTTTCATTTTTTATAAATGCAGAGTAGAAATACTTTACCAGGTGACGTCACGGAAGTGGCGCCGTGAGCAGCGCGTCCGACAGGTCTCCCCTAAATCACAACAAATTTATCAACTAGAAACAGAAAAATTTATCCTTGGAGCATTCCGGAGTTCCACACAAACTGATAGCGAAAGGACTGTTATCACTTGAATCTGAGAGACGAGGGTGTGGAGGAATCTACCACAGGGACGTTCTTTCAAACCGCAAGGAAGTGCGCCTGTGGTGAGTCAGCCCATATACTTGGGAACCGCGAGCCGCCGGGAGCGGCCAACGCGAGCCGCCACCGCGAGCCCCCGCGAGCCCCGCGAGCCCCCGCAAGCCGCCGCCGCTAGCGGCCGCCGCGAACCGCCACCGCGAGCGGCCGCCACGAGCCGCCGCCGCGAGCCCCCGCGAGCCCCCGCCTTGCGCGCCCGGTCCGGTTGAGCACCGCTGATGTTCCCAGCGGCCCGCACACTGCGAGTGGGGGTCGCCGGCCACCGGTGCCCGGAGCGCCCCATTCACGCGCGTGCCTTGGGCATCCCATGCGCCCAGGGCGCCCTGCTGGCCCGCACACCCAGGGGGCTCCATTATCCTGCGCCTGGTGCGGTCCAGCCACCAGCGGCGGGGCGAGTGGGAGAGGCTTGGGAGATTCTCTCCGTGGGTGGGGCACCTCACCCAGCCATTCAAGGTAACAATCAAGCATTGGGGGAGGGGTGCGCGCAGGCAGCCTAAAATACCTTCGGAAGCACAGCTGCGACCCAATCACTGAAATTAGCTTAACCCATAAAATCTGTGCACCCTCGGTTCTAATTGATAAGATCTCTCTCAGTTCAGCGATCCAAGACAAGAGGCATGATATTTTTTAGTGCCTCTTGCTAAAGGGGTGGGGGCAACTTCTGATTGATAGAGCCTCCATATTCAGGGATAAACGCTAACAAGAAGGACTTGGCAGATAATAAGGTCTATACTACAATAGTCGTAAGCAGAGACTAGTACCTCTTCTTCCCTGCAAAAACAGGCTACAAAGTGTGGAAAGCCTGGGTTGAGAGGTCCAACTAAATGATAGGTGCTGAACAGTCACCTTGACAACAATTGACTCCCACCCCCGCCTGATTACACTGGAGGCCCTGACTGTCAGAGCCTTTCCCAAAGCCTTGCACTGAGTGGGGATAGAGTGGGGATTTCCCAGCTCTTTGAGCCTCTTACTCCCCAGGCAGAAGCAGTTGCAGCCTTATAGCTGGATCACCAGGCTACTAATTCAGAAAGGGGGGACTAGGAGAGAGAATCCAGGAAAGCAAACTCTCTCATCGTTGGACCCTGCAAACGCCAACAAGCCTTTACTTCCAGCAAGACTAAAGCCAATTATATGACATTGCCATAGAATCCCATCAACTGCAAATCCCTACCTAAGAGTGACACAGGGGCAGAGCCTGGGGTACAGAGTCACCGACCAGGAAGAGGGAGAGAAAAGAAAAAGGAAGAAGTTAACCTCTCAAAATCAAGAAAAACCCACAGACTTTACAACTTGATCCACTAATTTTTTGTTGTTGTTGTTGTTGTTTGTTTCTTCTATCTTTTTGCCTTTATTTCCTCCATCTCGGTCCTTCTATTCTCTGCCCGTCTTATGCTTCCCCTTTCTTGAACTACACTACCCATGAGTGTTGCATTTTATTTTTCTTCTTCATCCTCACCCTCCTTTAAGGTGATACCCAAAACACTTAACTCTCACTCTCTCCTCTTTTGTTTTTTTTTTTTTTTGTCTTGCTTTATTTTGTTTTTTTCTCTTCCTATTTTATTTCTTCCTTCGTTTTTCTCTTTTTCTTATTTTTTCCTATCTATTTGTTTTTTCTTTTCTCATTTTACTTCCCTCCCATATAATCCTCAATCACGAACAAATTAGTTAATTTGGGACTCAAGGCTTTTTTTTGGCTTTATTTCTCTTTTTTGCTTTTGTTTTTATTTTTTTTTCTTGTTTGTTTATTTTTGTGACATTTTGGGTCCTCCCAACCCAAGGTCTCCATTGTATTTAGTCTTCGCTCCACTTAATACAACAGATTTTTACTTATTATTTTTATTTTTTCTTCTTTATTATTCTTTTTTGGTCCTTTTTTCTGGTTCCCTCTTATCCCTCTCATTATATCTCTTAGTTGACCATCACTTACAAGCAAATCATCTTATGCTTGTCTAAGATTTTCTTCCTTTTTTTTTTTTTTTTGCATTTAGTAGGTCCCTACTCCCTTTTTTTTGCCCCTTGAACTCTTCACCCCAAATCAGGCCCTCCATTATAGGCATGCTATTTCCCTAAGGAGGGGAGAGGAGGGAAAGAGAAGAGAGAAAAAAAGGGGGAAATAATAAATTATTACTGTTTTTTTTTGTGGGGTGTTTTACCTTTTATTTTATTTATTTATTTATTTATTTTTTACTTTTACTCTTTATTAATTCTAATTAGTGCTATCAATAAGACCACCCTCAGATGCCGATAAGAAAGAGGAAATCGAATATTATGGATACAAAAGAAAGAGAGGTAACACAAATAGATGTGGAAAAATCTATGGAGAAAAGACTTAACATATTGGAAGCCTTGGAACTAAATGACAGAGAATTTAAAATAGAAATCTTAAAAATACTCAGAGATATACAAGAAAACACAGAAAGGCAATATAGGGAGATCAGAAAATAACTCAATGAACACAAAGAATATATTACCAAGGAAATTGAAACTATAAAAACAAATCAAACAGAAATGAAAAACTCAATTCACGAGCTGAAAAACGAGGTAACAAGCTTAGCTAACAGAACAGCCCAGATTGAAGATAGGATTAGTGAAATAGAAGACAAACAACTTGAGGCACAACAGAGAGAAGAAGAAAGAGACTCAAAAATAATAAAAAACGAGAAAGCCCTACAGGAATTGTCTGACTCCATCAGAAAGAATAACATAATAATAATAGGTATATCAGAGAAAGAAGAGAAAGAAAATGGAATGGAGAAAATACTCAAATAATAGACGAGAACTTCCCAAGCCTGTGGAAGGAACTAAAGCCTCAAATTCAAGAAACAAAAAGAACACCAAGTTTTCTTAACCCCAACAAACCCACTCCAAGGCACATCATAATAAAGATGACACAAACCAATAACAAAGAAAAAATTCTCAAGGCAGCCAGGGAAAAGAAGAGTACAACATATAAAGGAAGGCCTATTAGATTATCATCAGATTTCTCAGCAGAAACTCTACAAGCTAGAAGAGAGTGGACCCCAATATTTAAAGCCCTGAAAGAGAGGAACTTTCAGCCAAGAATTCCATACCCATCAAAGCTATCCTTCAAGTATGAAGGAGATATAAAAACATTCACAAATACAGAAAAGATGAGAGAATTTATCAACAGAAAGCCCCCACTCCAGGAAATACTAAAGGGGGTTTTCCAACCAGATTCAAAGAACAAAAGAAAACAACACCACAAGTAACAGCTCCACCAAGAACACAATAAAACCAAACTTAAACTGTGACAACAAAGGAAAAAAAGGGGGGAGAGGATGGAGATTAACAGTAGCAAAGGATGATGAAGTGCAGAAATACTCATAAGATAGGGTACTACAATGAATATGGTAGGTACCCTTTTCATTACTTAATGGTAAACACCCTTAAAAATCCACCACAAAAACACTTGACTTAAAAAAGGTAGCAACAGAGGAAAGAAGTATGGAACACAAACAAACAAAAACAAATGATAGAAAAACAAAAGAGAAGAATCAAACTAGATACAAAACTAACAGAAAGCAATTTATAAAATGGCAGTAGGGAACCCACAAGTGTCAATAATTACACTAAATGTAAATGGATTAAACTTACCAATAAAAAGACACAGAGTAGCAGAATGGATTAAAAAAGAAAATCCAACTATATGCTGCCTACAAGAAACACATCTAAGCAACAAGGATAAAAACAAATTCAAAGTGAAAGGCTGGAAAACAATACTCCAAGCAAAAAACACCCAAAAAAAAGCAGGCATAGCAATACTCATATCTAATAATGCTGACTACAAGACAGAAAAAGTACTCAGAGACAAAAATGGTCATTTCATAATGATTAAGGGGAAGTTGAATCAAGAAGACATAACAATCCTTAATATATATGCACCAAACCAAGGAGCACCAAAATATATAAGACAGCTACTTATTGACCTTAAAACAAAAACTGACAAAAATACAATCATACTTGGAGACCTCAGTACACCGCTGACGGCTCTAGATCGGTCATCCAAACAGAGAATCAATAAAGATATAGTGGCCTTAAACGAAATACTAGAACACCTGGATATGATAGACATCTACAGGACACTTCATCCCAAAGCAACAGAGTATACATTTTTCTCTAGTGTACATGGAACATTCTCAAGAATTGACCATATGTTGGGCCACAAAGACAATATCAGCAAAATTAGAAAAATTGAAATTGTACCAAGCATATTTTCTGATCATAAAGCCTTGAAACTAGAATTCAACTGCAAAAAAGAGGGGGAAAAACCCACAAAAATGTGGAAACTAAACAACATACTTCTAAAAAATGAATGGGTCAAAGAAGAAATAAGCGCAGAAATCAAAAGATATATACAGACAAATGAAAATGAAAATACGACATATCAGAATCTCTGGGATGCAGCAAAAGCAGTAATAAGAGGAAAGTTCATATCACTTCAGGCCTATATGAACAAACAAGAGAGAACCCAAGTAAACCACTTAACTTCACACCTTAAGGAACTAGAAAAAGAAGAACAAAGACAACCCAAAACCAGCTGAAGAAAGGAGATAATAAAAATCAGAGCAGAAATAAATGAAATAGGGAACAAAAACTATAGAAAAAATCAATAAAACAAGGAGCTGGTTCTTTGAAAAGATCAACAAAATTGACAAACCCTTGGCAAGACTCACCAAGGAAAAAAGACACAGGACTCAAATAAATAAAATCCAAAATGAAAGAGGAGAGATCACCACAGACATCATAGATATACAAAGAATTATTGTAGAATACTATGAAAAATTATATGCCACCAAATACAACAATCTAGAAGAAATGGATAAATTCCTAGAACAATACAACCTTCCTAGACTGAGTCATGAAGAAGCAGAAAGCCTAAACAGACCAATCAGCAGGGAGGAAATAAAAAAAACTATTAAAAATCTCCCCAAAAATAAAAGTCCAGGCCCAGACGGTTATACTAGTGAATTCTATCAAACATTCAAAGAAGACTTGGTTCCTATTCTACTCAAAGTCTTCCAAAAAATTGAAGAAGAAGCAATACTTCCAAACACATTTTATGAGGCCAACATAACCCTCATACCAAAACCTGGCAAGGATGGCACAAAGAAAGAAAACTACAGACCAATATCTCTAATGAATACAGATGCTAAAATACTAAACAAAATACTGGCAAACCGAATACAACAACATATTAAAAAAATAATACATCATGATCAAGTGGGATTCATCCCAGAATCTCAAGGATGGTTCAACATACGCAAAACGGTTAACGTAATACACCATATCAACAAAACAAAGAACAAAAACCACATGATCTTATCAATAGATGCAGAAAAGGCTTTTGATAAAATACAACACAATTTTATGTTTAAGACTCTCAACAAAATGGGTATAGAAGGAAAATATCTCAACATGATAAAGGCCATATATGATAAACCATCAGCCAACATCCTATTAAACGGCATAAAACTGAGGACTTTCTACCTTAAATCAGGAACAAGACAGGGTTGTCCACTCCCTCCACTCTTATTCAACGTGGTGCTAGAAGTTCTGGCCAGAGCAATCAGACAAGACAAAGAAATAAAAGGCATCCATATCGGAAAAGAAGAAGTAAAGCTATCACTTTTTGCTGATGATATGATCCTATACATCGAAAACCCGAAGGACTCCACAAAAAGATTATTAGAAACAATAAACCAATACAGTAAGGTCGCAGGATACAAAATTAACATACAAAAGTCCATAGCCTTTCTATATGCCAACAATGAAATATTAGAAAACGAACTCAAAAAAATAATCCCCTTCACGATTGCAACAAAAAAAATAAAATACCTAGGAATAAACATAACAAAGAATGTAAAGGACCTATATAATGAAAATTACAAAGCATTGTTAAGGGAAATCGAAAAAGATACAATGAGATGGAAAAATATTCCTTGTTCTTGGATAGGAAGAATAAATATAATCAAAATGGCCATATTACCCAAAGCAATATACAAATTTAATGCAATTCCCATCAAAATCCCTATGAGATTTTTTAAAGAAATGGAACAAAAAATCATCAGATTTATATGGAACTATAAAAAACCCCGAATAGCCAAAACAATCCTAAGGAAAAAGAATGAAGCTGGGGGTATTACAATACCTGACTTTAAACTATATTATAGGGCCACGATAATCAAAACAGCATGGTATTGGCAGAAAAAATAGACACTCAGACCAATGGAACAGAATAGAAAGCCCAGAAATAAAACCACATATATATGGTCAAATAATCTTTGATAAAAAGGCCAACAACACACAATGGAGAAAAGAAAGCCTCTTCAACAAATGGTGTTGGGAAAACTGGAAAGCCACATGCAAAAGAATGAAACTCGACTACAGCCTGTCCCCGTGTACTAAAATTAATTCAAAATGGATCAAAGATCTAAATATAAGACCTGAAACAATAAAGTACATAGAAGAAAACATAGGTACTAAAATCATGTACCTGGGTTTTAAAGAACATTTTATGAACTTGACTCCAATGGCAAGAGAAGTGAAGGCAAAGATAAACGAATGGGACTACATCAGAATGAAAAGTTTTTGCTCAGCAAGAGAAACTGATATCAAAATAAAGATACAGCCAACTATATGGGAACTGATATTTTCAAACGACAGCTCAGATAAGGGCCTAATATCCAAAATTTACAAAGAACTCATAAAACTCAACAACAAACAAACAAACAATCCAATAAAAAAATGGGAAGAGGACATGAACAGACACTTCTCCCAGGAAGAGATACAAATGGCCAACAGATATATGAAAAGATGCTCAGCTTCATTAGTTATTAGAGAAATGCAAATCAAAACTACAATGAGATACCACCTCACCCCTGTTAGATTAGCTATTATCAACAAGACGGGTAATAGCAAATGTTGGAGAGGCTGTGGAGAAAAAGGAACCCTCATTCACTGTTGGTGGGACTGTAAAGTAGTACAACCATTATGGAGGAAAGTATGGTGGTTCCTCAAAAAACTGCAAATAGAACTACCTTATGACCCAGCAATCCCTCTACTGGGTATATACCCCAAAACCTCAGAAACATTGATACGTGAAGACACATGTAGCCCCATGTTCATTGCAGCACTGTTCACAGTGGCCAAGACATGGAAACAACCAAAAAGCCCTTCAATAGAAGACTGGATAAAGAAGATGTGGCACATATACACTATGGAATACTACTCAGCCATAAGAAATGATGACATCGGATCATTTACAGCAAAATGGTGGGATCTTGATAACATTATAAGGAGTGAAATAAGTAAATCAGAAAAAAACAAGGACTACATGATTCCATACATTGGTGGAACATAAAAATGAGACTGAGAGACATGGACAAGAGTGTGGTGGTTACCAAGGGTGGGGGGGAGGGAGGGAGAGAGTTAGGGGGAGGGGGAGGGGCACAGAGAACTAGATAGAGGGTGACGGAGGACAATCTGACTTTGGGCGAGGGGTTTGCAACATAATTTGATGACAAAATAACCTAGACATGTTTTCTTTGAATATATGTACCCTGATTTATTAATGTCATCCCATTACCATTAATAAAAATTTATTAAAAAAAAAAAGATATACTTTACCAACTTTAAAGTAAACCAAGATGAGGCAATAATTTTCAAGTAAGTAATAAATAATATAAGAATAAAATTGATAGTATAGACTCTGAGAGAGAAAGATGATACCTACTGAGAAGGGCTTCTAGTAGCTTACCTAGACTTATTTAAAAGAGCAAAGCCTAACAATGATTTCTATGCAGAAGCCTCTCATGCAAATTGCACTTCAGGGAAACACCTACAATGAACGACTTGACTCTGCACTGAACTGCCTGCCTGAACTATATTAATGCCATCTGGGCCAGCCTTTTTAAAGGAGTTACTGGAATTTTATTCAACACATATGACTGAGGCTTTCCCCATTCAATCAGAGCTGAGCAGGTATATTCCCATCAACATCTTCACTGACCAATCAGAGTGGCTCTGTTTTCATCAGTACAGTGCCTTTTTGGCCAAACTGCAAGGATTTAGAATTCTTATCTGTATGAGGATGGGCCAATCAAGGACCAGGTGTAGGAAATTCTGTCTCTGTAAGTTAGCTTCCCTCTGACTCTGGATGTTTACTTCCACTATAACTGAAGACAGCATTTCTGTGGCTGTAGCTGAAACACCAAAAGTATCTGACAGGAGCAGAGTGGAAGAGACCAGCACAGGACAAAAGAGACCCGTGAGGGCAGAGCAGAGCTGTCTTGACAGAGAGCAGCCTGGCCCCAAGGCTGCTTGGCTCCTGAGTCAGTCACCTCACAGCCATGTTTTTACACAATTGAGATGTTTTGTATGAAATAAAGTTACTTTCTTTACTGCACCCTAAATTGGGGCTTCCTGTCAACATTGAATTGGTGCCAGTGACCATCGGTTGACAATAGTATACTCACTACTGCACCCAGTACATGATTTTTAAAAGAATGTGATGTCCTTTATCATAAACAGCCTTCTATCTATTGTTTAACTAGAAGACTAAAAATATCATTAAAATAAATCTATAGAGAAAGAAACAGTCTGAAAGTAAAATATAAAATGTCATTCTGGATTAAGTTGTTATCTCAAACTCCCTTTTTTTGCTTCCTTTAAAATATAAAATACAAGGACAAGAGACTCAACATGAAAAACTGCAAATAAATAATAAATACCACACATTTGTTGCAACATCTTCTTGAATACTCCCTTAAATTTCAGTATTTGTGGAGGTTAAGGGCCTCAAGTCACTGTTCATATTCTTTAAATATATAGGAGTCACAAACTGTGTCAAGTCCTTGTGCCTATAGCTTATAATGCCCTTTACATTAAAAAGTGTTACTTTTACACCTTTTCAGTCATATAAAATCTAAATCTTGAGTTTCAATATTATTGTTTGTCAAGATTTATTAAATTAATAACTTTTTAAACTAAGTGCCTTATAAAAATGTATTGTTTCAATTCTAATAGTATCATATTGCAGCAACTAGAAATAGAGAATAAAAAATGTCTCTATAAATGTTATGTTTTTGTCTCTATTGACTAGTTTAGAATCAGTATGATAAGCACCAATAAGACAAATAGCTGCTAATATACCTTTAAACATAGAAAATAGAATAGCAAACATTTAAATGTATTTTTTATATAATTTTTAAAATAATTTTACAAGATAGATATAACAAACTGAAACTTGGAAAAAATGGTCTGTAGAGTTGACCTTTTAATGTGATTACAATTGTGTGAACAAAAGGTAAAGACAGAGATGAGTACAGACGAGGTCACAGAGGGATGATTGCATTAAAAATATACTGAAACAGAACAATTGTGAAGCAGGATCAATGAGAATGCTCTTCCAATAATCCACATGAAAGATGATGGTAGCAGGCACACTTGTGATGAGAGTGGACAGACCTGGAAGTATTGTAAATGTACCTCACACAAGAATTATCTGTGGTTTATATTTTAAGTGTTATACAAGAATCAAAGATGGCACTATTTTTTGGCCAAATAATTGAAACTAGAATTGCCTGTGTATTAGATGGAAAAAAAATTTCAAAAAGAGATTTTTGAAGACAGGAGTATTTTTGAGATTCTGAGCTGTAAAGACTGGAGCTACTAATGTTTGCTGCAATGTGGAGAAGGCTGCCTGAAATGAGAACTCAGAGGACAGTGAGACAGAACATGAAAAAATTCCATCTGCTTTCATAAAAACTACAAAATTAATTTTCACTGGTCTTATCTTTGTTAGTTCCAGTCAAATTGACATGTTTTCTTTTTTTCCAACAGAAAAAAAAGCAGGGCATATTTGACAGAAATGCTCCCTCACTTTTTTTTTTTTTGGCTAACTTTGCTCAACTTTTAGATATTAGCATAGGTAGTAACTCCCAAGAGCTATGTTTTCTGATAGTTCAATTTAAGGTAAAAATCTCTGTTACCTGTTATTATCACTCACTTTGCCTTTTAGTATATACATACATATGGAATATATTTTAATATATTTTTATACATTTAAATTAATATGCATTTATTTTATGAATGCTTATTTGTTTATTCATTCAATTTTATGATCATGAGGATAGGATTTACTGCCTTCTTCTCAGAATTTAGCATCGTTTTTGAAACATGGAATACATGAATTAATTAATTAACTTGCTTTGATGAATTCCTTTAGTTCTACCTTCCACTTTATTCTCTATGAAAGGATTATAATCCTTTCGACTAGACCCTTGTAAGATGATTCAGTGTAACTCTGCTTTGATTTTCTATATTTAGAGTTCACTATTTTACTATAAAAGTGTTTGTTTTCAACATTCAAATTTATAAAAACACCCATACCAGTATATTGAATAGACAATATCTAATGTAGGCTGATTCTATCATCTAAATTTTAAGTTAACCTTTTCAATGTGACTAAAACCTTGAACACATTTTTTTCAGTCTAGAATACTGGTTGTATATGGGAGAAACATTGGAGAGAATAAGCATGTCTATAATGTAAAACTTTAAACAGTCTAAAGCATGACTAAATCTTCATTTGTAAAATTGCCTAATGTACTGCTAGACTCACAGTGACTTTTCTCTAATGTAACTTTGCTGGTTAAGCCAAAATTAAGGAATTAAGAGATTCTATTTAGTTGATCCTAAGGTTTGCCTTTGAATAAGAAAAAAATAGATTTCTTTATTGGTAACTATTTTATTTTTAATTCTTTGAAAATTGAAGATCATTTCAGATAATGACAATATTCAAGGCATGAGAGTTATTTTTTTATATCTCACACTGTTCCCACATTAAGCAATTATTGGGAGTTCTTTAAATTAGCACTAACAAGTATGTCCTTTGTGAACCCAGAATAAGTTGTATAAGAGTCTCAAGTCTAACTTACGTTGATTCTTAATTATTGTACTTAAATGCTAATGTTGACTGAAAGAAAGAGGAATTATGAGGATAATGTATTGCAGTAAAAGGCAGAAAGTCTTAAAGTGTTTATTGAGATGGTTGAATGGGTCATGGAAGCAAAAAGGGATAAATAAAGCATATCTGAAACTTTAACAACAGTGATAATTTTATTTACAAATTCCATTGTATGCCTCTTTTCCTATATTCAGAGAGAATATATAATTATATATAATAACTAATATAGAAAACTATTTGTACAAAGGAGGTGAGCTCTGCCTAAAGATCAGCACTAGAAAATTTTTTCATTTCAGATTCTCTTAAATTAAAAAAAAAAAATCTCACTTCTAATTTCTCTGGAAAATTTTATTTTTAAAATGAAATTATTCCTTATATCAGCACTAATTAAATTATATCAAACTATATTTTTCTCTTTGTAGGTAAAAGTTAATAAAGTTTATTTGTAAATTATAATCATGTTATATATGTGCCCTAAATTCATCTTTTTGAACAGTTGTTAAGGATCATACTCTGCATTGTTTAGAAGGTTGGCTAAATATAAAAAATTTCTGTAGTTTGGAATTAAAAATCAATCTTATTATATTTTCCTTGACAGCTCTTTTTTAGTGAAAATAAAAAAATAACTGAAATATTTAGTTGTTGGGGATTAATAATTGAAAATATTAATGCTCACAGAAATGTAACATATAATTTGATTTACAATTATCGATTGACATAAGAAGATATTATTTCTGTTATTATTTTCATAGAATGTAAGTATAATTTAGATCCCTAATATATAACATGTTAGTCTAATTTGGTTTTCATAAATTAAGTAATAAAGCTAACTTAGTAATATTTGTTGGTATTTACTTGATTTATGTTATTTACCAGGCCCATCTTGTATCTCAATACCCTTTGTCTCTGAACATATAAATATTCCTTGATATTTCGCTTGGTTACCTGGTTCCAGACGCCTGGAAACATGCTCAGGTGAGACATCAGAAGGTCTGCTACTTCAGCTTCCTCTCCTTGTCCATCTTACATAACCCACAACTTTAACACTGGTACTTTTTTCATAAAATCTCCACTGTAAAATCTTTAATAAAAAATTAAAGCTTATTTTTGCTCTGTTTGCATGTTTTCAAGTAGGAAAGCTAACTTGATATTAAAATGCATGACTAAAAATTTTTGTTTGAAACTGACTTTTCAAACAGTGTGCTTAGAACTCTACATTTTAGCGGAAGCCTAGTACTGCTCTGGTGTGGCACACAGAACAATATCTTGTACTCCAGACTTCAACTCTTTTTCCCTGTATTCTAAATTACAGTTTTCCCATCCTCACTTGATAACCTAAGGTGAATCCTGATTGCTTTAAGAATGCTCAGCGAAGTCTGTGAGTGCTGCAGGAGACATGTTTATATTTTCTTCTCCTATTTCTTTAGAACCTTGCATGTAGTTGGTGATGAATAAGCCTATTGAAAATATTTCACTATATTTTAAAGAGAAGAAACTTGAAAAGTCTTAATACAATCATATCCACATGATAAAATGCATTTAACATTTTTCTGTTACAGAGACACATGTCTATGACAGCTATAAGTAGCCTCATTCTGTGATAATGGTTTGCAGAAACCACAGGTCCTAGCTCACCCATGGTTTTTGTCACTGAAATAGAATATCTATATTTATAACCTCTCTGTTGAGGTCATTTATATAAGGAGAAAGCACAGAAAAGTACAATCTTTTTTACTCAAAATCTACTGCTGTCAAGTCTCTATGCTACAAGTATGAAAACATAGATGAACACAATGACTTTCCCTTTAAAGAGCTTATAGTTCAGCAGGGTGATGAATGATGCCCACAGAGAGATGCAACACAGACAAAATTATTGTATAAAAGTTACAAAGAAAACTATGGTTTTCCACACTGTATTGTGATAACCTTGCGCTCCATTTGCAACGTTATCTTTTTAACTAAAAAATTTTTGAAATTTGATGACAAAAAGCAGTGATTTTTTTTCTTTCATATCACTATTTTTATAGATCAAAAAGAGGAAAAAAGTTAACATGTCAACTATCTATTCATGAACATACAAAATTTAAGTGCCGCAGTAATGACGCAGCTTTCACGATTATGACTTTATAACATATGCATCATTATTGCTTTCACCTTAATTGATATGACTATTTCCTTTACAGTTTGTGGCAACATTTGGCATTGTGGCTTTATTCAAAATAAATAACTCAAATATATAACACCTAAATTTGAGGACATCTGTCAGTCTAAACTAGATAGAACCAATCATTTATTTTTCAGCATCAAAATATTTAGAGCTCATAGTGATAGAATGTAAAATAACCTCAGAAGAAATTGAATCATTTTCTATAAATTATGTATTTATATCAAACATAATATGCTGTATAAGCATAGACTATATATATGTCTTTTTTCTTAAATATTGACTATACAGTAATATGTATTAACCACAATTTTGTGTTGAAAGAATATACTTTTCCCCTCATTGAATAACAAGAAAAATTTTAGACTCTCATCTAAGTTAATATCTAAAATTTTTGTGGCTCAGTTATTATAATGTAATTTTCAAAGTTATAAGTAAATTTTTGTGTAAATATCATTAGTAATATATTCTGTGATTTTTTTCTACTTGTATTCAAAATAATTCAGTCTTGAAATTAGTAGTAGTAGTTATTGACAAAAATTACATCAAAGATTCTCAACTAAACTAGGGTAATAACAGAATGATCTAAGGAGATCATGTTTATTAACTCTTCTCTGCCAATCTCTTCTTTTTCACTCTTACCCTCTTCCTTCCTTGTTTTTCAGTCACTGCTTTAGTCAGCCATTTTTACTGACAGTAATGCATTTTATTACTTAGGTGTGTGGAGGAAAAGGCAAAATAGAAGCTCATTGGATTATAATACATTTAAAGAAACTTTATATATAGTAAAAAATAAATCTTTTTTTGATGTCATCATATTTGGGCAATTTGTATAGACATTGAAGTAGACACAAATTATTTCTATCCCATTTCAAAAAATGTGTTTTATAAGTAAAATTGTTCTTTGTTATTCATTTTTCATCTTTGTTAAAAACAACAACAACAACAACTATGCACTGAAGTTGTGCTTTAACATTTACTGTGAGATTGGTCAATTTTAATTATTAGCATTGGACATAAACATGGAAGGTTTTGTGTGAGGCGAAAGACCTTGCATTTTCTACTGACACTGGTGTAGATGATTCATGGCTCATACATGGAGAAACATGTTATGGAAATCATGTTCAAGGTCTTTGGAATCATACAGTTTTAGTTTTGAACGCTAAGGCTGCCACTATTCATTTGGGCCTCCTCAGGCATTACTTATTTAATGTATCTTAGTCTCAATTTACTTACCTGCAAACCAAGGATAATAATGGTACCTACATCTTAGAGTTGTGGTGAGTATACAATGAGATGTTGCATTCAAAGCATTAGTTCAGAGGCTGACACTAAGAGGAAACCATTAAGTTCTGCTATTATCATCATCATCAACATTATTATCAACATCATCATCTAAAAGGCATACCTTAATACTCTACATTGAGAAGACTTTTCCCTTAATGGTTACTATTTCTTACTATTTGTCTTGATAATGCATTACTTAAAATTTTACTTAATTTTCTCTTGTTTTGTTTGAGTTTTATTTTGATTTCTGCTTGATCATTATGTTTTCCTAAGGCAAAATCTTTACAGTTGTTTTACTGAAGAAATTATCATTTTTTAAATGTTGGAGATTGGTAAGCTCTCTTAGGGGAGCAAAAAACAATATCAAATCATATCCAGCTTTAAAAACTCAGCTGAAATGTCTGGAAAGTATGAATAATTTATTCATCTTCAGGAGTGAGTTTATATTTTCTTCCTTATGATAAACATTATGTTTAGTACATTCCAACATTATGATTAGTACAAAAAGTCAAATAGCGAAAGACAAGTACTGCAAAATATGAGTAACACATAGAGTCTAAAAAGCAAAATTATAGAAACAGGAATTAGGGGTAGGGGAAATCAGAAGATGTTAAACAAAAGGTATAAACTTCTGATTCTAATATGAATAAGTTCCAGGGATCTAAGTTATAGCATAGTGACTATAGTAAATAATATTGTATCATATACTTGCAAATTGCTAAGTGGGTAGTTCTTAGATATTCTCAACACACAGGCACACACACACACAAACAAAAAAAATGGTAATTATGTGAGATGATGAAATATGCTAAATAACTTTTTAGTAATCACTTCACAATATATGCTTGTATTAAATCATCATGTTGTACACTTTAAACTTAGACAATGTTATATCCAGAGGTGGATTAAGGTCGGTTGAGGCCTCGGGCACAGAAGAAAATATTTTGCCCCTTAAAAAAAGAGAGAGATAGGAAAAATAAAAATTCATGTTAACCATATTTTAAATAAATAAAAAATATTATGTACTATTAATGTTAAAATTGCACATAAGAAACCAATTTTGCTATCATTAGAAAAAAGTGTCAAGTTGGGGTTTTGCGGGGCCCTTCAGAAGTCGGGGCCCAGGGCGTGCGCCTGGTGCGCCCACTGTTAAATCTGCTTCTGGTTATATCAATTATATTTCCATAAACTTGGGGAGGGCAAACATTCCAAAAGGGGTAGAAGGTCTTTTACAAAAAGGACCCATATTGATTTCCTCACTTTTTAGGCAGCCTTTGAGAGACAACTGATAATATAAAGAGATACTGTGGTCGATCCAGCTAAACTAATAAGTAAAGTCTGAGTTTAAGAGTAATGTTTCAACAAGGAAATATTGGTTGAGAAACACAGAAATAAGAGCCATATTGTTTCTTGGAACTTATTTCATTATATATTTTAGGTTGTTCACCCATTTTTCCAATCTCAGAGCATTGCTTTGCACCATACACTCTCATAAGTAACACTAAAGGCAAGACAAATACTCAGACTGTGACCTCCCACCCAACATGTGATTTGTAAGGAAGGGTGTTTTTTAAACTCTACTTAACTGTGGATCTCTGCTATTTTCTAAATTGTCTTTTCCCACTTTGTTCTACCCCATCTTCTTGAAAGATCATATTCTGTAAAAATTACTTGACTCTTCCTAAGGCTACAGAAGTGCTCTGTCTCAATTGAAGTATTGATTTTTTGTGTTACATATTGCTCAGAATTCATTGAATTATTATATAGTTAAAACCTATGCATAAATTAAAAAGAGTGATACATGTTGATGTCTTTTGTTTACATTTTAAGATGGAGTTTTACACATTTTTCTTTCTTAACACAGAGACATAAGTTGTATGCTTACTTCTTTTTTTTTTTTTTTTTTTTTTTTTTACAGGGACAGAGAGAGAGTCAGAGAGAGGGATAGATAGGGACAGACAGACAGGAATGGAGAGAGATGAGAAGCATCAATCATCAGGGTTTTTTTTTGTTGCGACACCTTAGTTGTTCATTGATTGCTTTCTCATATGTGCCTTGACCGGGGGCCTTCAGCAGACCGAGTAACTCCTTGCGGGAGCCAGCGACCTTGGGTCCAAGCTGGTGAGCTTTTTGCTCAAACCAGATGAGCCCATGCTCAAGCTGGCAACCTTGGGGTCTCGAACCTGGGTCCTTCCGCATCCCAGTCCAACACTCTAGCCACTGCGCCACCACCTGGTCAGGCGTATGCTTACTTCTAATTCAATCAAGATAGATTAAACTTGAAAGTCTAGAATGTGTGGCAATATTGTCCCCTTAGAGCAGCATATACATTACAAGAGTGAGATTTGTGAGGAAAATTGCAGCCCATCACTGAAAACAAAAAGAAGTCAGGGCTTCTCAGTGATATCTCCATGGAGTTAACATTGTTCCTTATTTGTTGTATCTTAAAACCAATGAAGATTTTAATCTGTGTAGAGTATCTAAGATTTGGAATGGCCCAGTAAACATCTCACATTGCTCCCAACATAGTTAACAAATTAAGAAAAATACAAGTAAAAGCCTAAATGTCAGCTTTCCAAGGCTACATTAATAGATATAGTTTAAATGAGACTCAAAATGGACTGACGTTTTGTCCAGGCCTGGGAGGGCCCAGCTGAGAAAGAGTTTAAGTTTGCAGGGAAAATACTTTCTTTCATTCTATTCTCTGTCTTACACTGGTTTGAAATGGAGATAGAAGAAGAGACAAAATTCTCAGTGTTTATATCTTTTGGTAGATTAGCTCAGCTCAGTCAAGTAGAAAAATGTGTTAATAAGGGATTTTACCGAGCAACCAGATAATTGGCTCTACCTGAGAGAGTAATAGTAAGGGGAAGAGAAAAGAATTGTTTAGAGAACACTGAAATCAGAAGTGTAAAGGGAGGTTATTTTCTATGTAACAAAGAGTTAAAAGACATATACATAAAATATGTGAAATCAGGTTATAAATTGTAGATATCACTAACCTCAGTCCTGAACTTGACATAAGGCAGATCACTATTATTGGATTTTAGTGATTTATAAATTCATCAAAAGAGTTTTTTTGGACTAAGAAAGATTTTTAAAATTTTATTAAAATGCCAAAACATTATTGCAAAAAAGAAATAAAATTATAAAGTACATCCATCAAATATTGCTTGGTTAAAAGGGTATTTGTCAATCACTGTATATTATTTCCCAAACCATGTTAAAGGAATACAAGTGGTTATCTGCTGCTGGAATTAAGGGCAAGTACAAGGTCAGGAGACATCTGTAAGTTTAATAGGATTATTACTACTCAGAGGTAAGAAAGAGTAGAGATAGAAATCAGTCACAGTGGAGGACAATGAAACCTGCTTGCTGGTGTGATATTGCTAATGAAATCTCCATGCTTCTTGTTGTCTATCTAAATTCCCCAATGGTTTATTATTTCACTCAGGGTAAATGCTCAAACCCTGTTTATGACCTACAAAGTCTTAATTGATAAGGCCTCCCAGACCTCTACCACTTTCAGCCCTCATCTACCACTACCTGCCCCTTTATTCGGTCCATTCCAGGTGCACTTGCCTCTTTGAGATCCCTCAGACACAGCAGGTAGGACCCATCTCACAGAGTAGCTCAGGGGTCGGGGACCTATGGCTCACGAGCCAGATGTGATTCTTTTGATGGCTGCATCTGGCTCGCAGACAAATCTTTAATAAAAATAATAATGTTGAAAATATAAAACATTCTCATGTATTACAATCCATTCATTTCCTACCGCTCATGTTCATGGTTGCAGGTGACTGGAGCCAATCACAGCTGTCCTCTGGGACAACACTAAATTTTTATTGGATAATGCTTAACGTACATGGGTCATTGTATGGCTCTCACGGAATTACATTTTAAATTTTGTGGCATTCATGGCTCTCTGCCAAAAAGGTTCCCGACCCTTGGTGTAGCTTATATCTTTACTTCAAGAGTTTTTTTAAGTATCACTTTCTAATAATGAATACTTTCTGACTCTCTTTCTTGTTACTTGTTTTCTATGAGACTTATTGCCTCTAACCACATAATATACATACTTACTATGCCAGTGTTTGAATTCACTGAATGAAATAGAAATCCCATGAAAGCAGTTATTTTTGTCTCTTATTTACTCATATTATCTAATGAGTAAATGTGTAGCCTCATGTAGAACTATTAAAGCAAAGGACATTTAGGATTCCCTGATGCTGTTGGATACAGATCTTCTGTCTGTCAGTCTGTTATACCTCTGGCACATGCTGCCAACTTATCAAACAGAAGCAATTTTCCTCAAGAACAACTGAGGTTCTTTCCTAGGTTAACACTCCAAAAACTTTATTGCTTAACTCTTTCTCTAGTGCTATCTCTATAATTCCTGGTTTCAGTATAGTTCAGAACTATTCCTCAATTTCTGGTCTTTTCATGTTGATGATTGGTCTGGGCTTCTTGCCCTTCCACCTGAATCTTTCTTGTTACATCCTTGCTCACCATCCATCCGAGATCACCTGTCATTCTGCCCAAAAAGGAAGAAATAGACAGCAGCTTGATTACATTCTTGAAATATGCAGCCTTCAGAGTACTAATTTCTCCCTACAATTTTGTATTCATAGCCGTGTGTGCGTTTTAAAAATCCAAGATGTAACATGCAGAATATAAGGAGGAGAGGCACCTTTTTTCCCCACTTTTCTTCATTTTAATCATATCATTTTCTCTGTTCTTCAGTAGTTTTTTTTTCTGCTTTATATTGCATTATTTTCTGCTTGCCTTAGGACCTCTCTTCCCAGACAGTGTCCTGGTGGCCTGTTTCCCATGTTATGCCTCTCTGTATGTTAAATTTCAGAAGCAGGTGTCAGATGCAAGCATCTGAAACAATTCATCAGCCAACGAGATGCAATGGTGATCACTGGGTGGAAGCCAAGTCTGAAGCTGGTGTGGGGACAGGAGCCATGACTCAGCTGACTCATGAAGCATTCCTACTCTTCCCCAGATATAACCCATGTCATTCAAGAGGAAGAGAAGAGGAAGCCAGCGCTAATTCCAGCAGTTAATTGGGAAAACAAGCCAACGTGCTACCCAAAAGCTGAGATCACAAGACTTCCTGCTTCAGATTCGGAACCTCAATCCTGTGTTTGGAGGATCTGGACCAACTCTCACCGGACTTCGGAACTTAGGAAACACTTGTTACATGAACTCGATACTGCAGTGCCTCTGTAATGCTCCACATTTGGCTGATTATTTTAACCAAAACTGTCACCAGGAAGATATTAACAGGTCAAATTTTGGGGGGCATAAAGGTGAAGTGGCGGAAGAATTTGGCATAATCATGAAAGCACTGTGGACAGTACAGTATAGGTATATCAGTCCAAAAGACTTTAAAATCACCATTGGGAAGATCAGTGAACAGTTTGCAGGATACAGCAGCAAGATTCACAAGAACTGCTTCTGTTTCTAATAGATGGTCTCCACAAAGATCTAAATAAAGCTGATAATCGGAAGTGATATAAAGAAGAAAATAATGATCATCTTGTTGACTTTAAAGCGGCAGAACATGCTTGGCAGAAACACAAGCAGCTCAATTAATCTATTATTGTTGCCTTCTCTCAAGGTCAATTCAAATCCACAGTACAGTGCCTCATCTGTCACAAAAAGTCAAGGACCTTTGAGGCCTTCATATACTTGTCTCTCCCACTAGCATCCACAAGTAAATGTACATGTATTACAGGATTGCTTTAGGTTATTTTCCAAAGAAGAAAAACTCACAGATAATAACAGGTTTTACTTCAGTCATTGCAGAGCTCGAAGGGATTCTCTGAAAAAGATAGAAATCTGAAAGTTGCCACCTGTGCTTTTAGTGCATCTGAAACATTTTTCATATGATGACCAGTGGAAGCAAAAATTATAGACATCTGTGGACTTTCCCTTAGAAAATCTGGACTTGGCCTGACCTGTGGTGGCGCAGTGGGATAAAGCGTCGACCTGGAACACTGAGGTCGCCGGTTCGAAACCTTGGGCTTGCCTGGTCAAGGCACATATGGGAGTTGATGCTTCCTGCTCCTCCCCCTTCTCTCTCTCTCTCTGTCTCTCTCTCTCACTCCTCTCTCTCTAAAAAAAAAATCAATAAATAAAATATTTAAAAAAAAAAAAAAAAGAAAGAAAATCTGGACTTGTCGCAGTATGTTATTGGTCCAAAGAACAATTTGAAGAAATACAACTTGTTTTCTGTTTCAAATCACTATGATGGGCTGGATGGAGGCCACTACACTGCCTATTGTAAAAATGCATCAAGACAGTGGTGGTTTAAATTTGATGATCATGATATTATAATATGATGTGGAGTAGAAGTCATAGAGCCAAAAAGAAAAAAAAAGAGAGCAAGATAGCAACTTTTCACGGCATTGAAATTTTATTCTGGGAATAGAATGAATTATTTTTAAATCTTAGTGTCATCATTTGCTATGACTTGACAGACACTTTCACTTCTGTCTTTATCTGGGAATAATAAAACCTGCCTCTCCCAACAATGGCCAACAGGCTCTAAGGTCCCTCTGCCTTCATGCCATGATCCCAGCCAACTGAACTTCATGCTTTTCAGTAATACTCTCCCCCTGGGTGTGGATAGGACCTGTGGCTGGAATCTAATCAATTGAATTTGGCAAAGGTAAGTGATGGATATTACCCCTGAGGTTATGTCACTTTAAATAAAACTCTATCTTGCTACCCGGCTAACTCTAGAGACTCTCCCTCCTGATTTGGTGGAGAAAATAACATGCCGGGAAAGTCAGCATGACTAGGAATTGCAGCTGTCACTAGGAACTGGGAGCAGCCTGTAGCAGCTAAGAATGACATCTAACCTCCAGCCAGCCTGCATTTCAGACACTCAATCCTACAACTGCGAAGATATGAATGTATCCAAAAACCAGAGTGAGCATGAAAACAGATTCTTTCTCAGTCCATCCTCTAGATACACTAGACCTTTATTGCAATCTTATGAGACCTTAAGCAAATAAAGCAGCTAGACTGGGCCCAGACTCCAGACCCACAAAGCCTTTGAGATAATAGATTTGGGTTGATTTAGCCTTTAAATTTGTGGTGATTTGCTATACTAGTGGCTTTCCTATGCAAGTACATTTAGAAAATACTGTATAAACTGAACTTGGCCCCCTGAATTTCTACCAAATGAGGCCATATCCCCTCCTTTTCCAGCCACATTTTACTTTAACAGGATTGGGCAACTGCCAGTTCCTAAACTAAGACATGTCGTAACCTTCATGCTTCTGCTTGAAAATGGAACTGAGCCAGTCTGATTATCTTAATACCATTAAAACTAAGAAATGCCCTAAATCTATCAGACTTTTAGGAAGATCAGGTTGGCGAACATAAATGATTGTGTTTACTACAGCATATAATTTTATCTTAATGTAAGCTATTTATTTATTTATTTATTTTTGACAGACACAGAGAGAGAGAGTCAGAGAGAGGGACAGATAAGCACTGATAGATAGAAAGGAGAGAGATGAGAAGCTTTAATTCTTTGTTGCAGCACCTTAGTTGTTCACTGATTGTTTTTTCCTGTGAGCTCTGCCAGGTAGGGGATGTCTATAGCAGAGCGAGAGACACCTTATTCAAGTGAGTGACCTTGGGCTTCTAGCTAGTGACCTTTGGTCTCAAAGCAGCAACTATGGGGTCATGTCTATGATCCCACACTCAAGTCAGTGATCCCATGCTCAAGCTGGATGAGCCCCCATTCAAGCTACCCAACCTTGCGGTTTTGAATCTGGGCTCTCACCATCCCAACCCAATGCTCTATCCACTGTGCCACCGCCTAGTCAGGCTTAAAATTTTCAAAATAAAAGTTATGTAAATGTCAACTATAATAGTTGACAATTCACATGAATTTACATTTATCTTTGCCAATTGGTTTTGTTATTTCTGTTATGTAAGTTTTAAAAGTTACTGGTTATGAACCTATTTATGTTATTAAACACTCTATAATGAGAGGATTTTAAGTCATAATTATTTTGATGAGAAGAGAAAAAGACAACATGAGGTCCTTAAATTTAGTGAAGTATTATAAAAAGTGTGTTAGTAGCAAAATGGGTGTTTAAAAATGGTGTTGAAGGCATAGAAAAATTAATTTATAATTTTATTATGTTTAGCTTTGGTAGAACTCCAAAATCAAGTTTCTTAATAATGGTCACACAGTATCTATGATTTACTTAGTGTTTTAAAAATAACAAGTATTAAGTAGTACCTATGACAACAGATGGCATGTATCACCAACAAAAAGATGAATAAAACACAATGTCTTTTGGCAAATATTTTACAACTAGAGAGATAAAAATTTATATATCTCAAGTATATTTGATTCAACCTTGATTAAAATTAATGTTGAAATCAAAAGCTACATACTTTCACTGTTAGTGAGAAAACTGTGAAACTTTGATATAAGATCTTAAAATATAACATTTTAGAGAAAAAGATTGAAAAGGAGAGGGAGAAACATTCTTTTGTTGTTCCATTTATTTATGCTTTCATTTGTTTATTCTTGTATGTGCGTTGGCCAAGGATTGATCTGCAACCTTGGCTTATCAGGATGACACTCTAACCAAATAATCTAGAATTATTTGGCTAGGGCCAAACATTACTTTTTAAATACATAAGTAAAAAAATTACAAATATAGACATCATAGTCTGATCTATACTTATGTTCATCACAAAGTTGATGAACTATCTATTTCTATTAATAAAATTGAACATGACTATTCCAAAAAAAAAAAAAAAGGACAGGTTTTTTCCTTATAGTCCCAGAAATTTTTTTACTTAATACTTTAATAATATAAATGTTTCTCTTAAAGAACTAAATAATGTTAGAATCTTTATTGTAAAAAATAACACTGATTCACTTAAACTTGTAAACTATGTTGCAGGATGGGGAGAGATTGAAATACATACAAGTTACTCTGCAAACATGGGAGAAAGGAGCAGCCAGAAAATAATTAGAAGCTTAGGAAATGATTAAGGATTGTTTTACAGAAAAAAAAATGAGCTCAGAAGCAGAGAATGGATGGCAAGACTAAAGATACAGAAATGTAAAATAATAGTACCTTCATTTAAACTATTTTACCATCAAGTCTATTTGAAAGTTTCCTTTCCACATTTTTGATTTGTGGTGCAAATATTTTAGTAATTACTCTTACTCTTATACACTAATGTCATTTTTCTTCCAAAATTAATCTAGAGTTGAGATAATATTTAAACGTTGTAAGCAGTGTAAAATTCTAGACAAACTTAATATTTCATACTTATAAAAAATTTTTTAGACAATTAAATTTAATAGAGTGACATTGGTCATCTAGAGTACACAGATTTTGAGAAAACATTTCCACATCATTTAGACAGTCGATTAGGCCATATAATCATCAGCCAAAGTCAAATTATCTTCCATCACCCTGTATTTGTTCCTCTTTATGCTCCTCCCCTCTCCCCAACAACTTTTCTCTCCTTCTTTCCCCTCCCCCTGGTAACCACTGCACTTTTATCTCTGCCTATGAGTCTCAATTTTGTGTGCCACCTATGTATGAAATCATACAGTTCTTAGTTTTTACTGATTTACATATTTCACTCAGTATAATGTTCTCAAGGTCCATCCATGTTGTTGTATATGATCCGATGTCATCATTTCTTATGGCTGAGTAGTATTCCATAATATATATATATATCACATCTTATTTATCCAATCCTCTATTGAAGGGCATTTTGGTTAATTCTATGTCTTGACCATCGTGAACAATGCTGCGATGAACATGGGGGTGCATGTATCTTTATGTACCCATGTTTTTGAGTTATGGGGGTATATACCCAGTAGAGGGATTGCTGGGTCATATGGTAGTTCTGTTCTTAATTTTTTGAAGAACCACCATAGTTTCTCCATAATGGTATACAACATTCTTAAACTGTTTTTTTTTTTAACTTAGTAGTTATGTTAGTTCAGTTGATAAAGAAGCATTAATTATTACATTATTTTTAAATACACTTGTAATGGCAATTTCATGCTGGATTCATTATAAGGAAGGCGGTTTGTAACAAATACTTGTGGAGATACCCAAAGAATTCCCTGGTTATTGTTACTAGAACAATGAAAACAAAACATATACACTAGCATGATAGTTTATTTTTGTGTCAAGTTGGCTGGGACTCAGTGCCTAGATATTTAGTCAAACATTATTCTAGGATTTCTATAAAGGTATTTTTTTTAATTTGAGATTAACATTTAAATTGGACTTTGAGAAAAGCTGGTTAGCCTCATAATGTGGTTGAGCCTCATCTAATTAGTTCAAGGAATAAGTGGAACAAAGAGTGACCTTTCTTGAGCAAGAATAAATTCTGTCATCAAACTGCCATTGAACTGGGGCTGTGATTCTTCTCTGGATCTCCAGCCTACCAGCCTATCCTGCAGATTTTGGACTTGCACCTCTGCAATCATGTGAGCCAATTTCTCAAAATAAATCACAATATACATACATAAATATTTCCTATAGTTTTGCTTCTCTGAAAAACCCTGACTAATACAGCTGTCTCTGTCAGAAGAAATTTTTTTTCTAAATACTTGTTCTAAAAATATTTGTTTATTCTAAATAACAATTTTCTAACAGTAAAAAAAAGAAATTGGACTAAGTATCTTCAAATCCCTTATAGCCAGAATTTCTATGAGTTACAATTAAAGGTTTTATTTTCAAAGGATTGTGATATATAAAAAATTTGGTAAGTTATGTTTTATTTCCAATGTTGATCATTAATAATATAATCCTTAGTAAGTGCTAAGGGACAACAGTTGTACTTATATACAAATTAACCAAATATATATTCTTGAACTGACAAAACAACTGATAATTGGTAAAGATTTTGTTAAGAGTCATTGCTTTGATTGAAATTATATTTATTTTCATAGTTATGTCATTTTTACAATGTTATTTTGTCTTACAAGCTAGTGATCTAAGCAGAATTCACATGCATGTGTCATCAAAAGCATTTACATAAGACAAAAAATGATTTGTTTTCTTGATCATCCATATATGTTGGCAACTATGTTTTTTAAACAAATGGCACTATGGTAAATTATCCAAAATGTAGAAATCATGGCATGAACCTGAAAAATTTGTGCAGATGCTTATAATGACATGTTCATGATCACATACCACTTGCACATTCAGAGAATGACACAACCTTCTGTCATTTATATGGGGAGGTTTCTTTTAGCAGTGTTTAATGATGCTGCTTTATTTTTAGGATGATGTATTCCCTAGGAAGTGAATTTGTTATATTTGGTTGTTTTAATCTTTAAGCTTTAAGGTTAAATATTTCCCAGAGACCCTGACCAGGTGGTGGCACAGTGGGTAGAGCATCAGACTGGGATGCAGAGGACCCAGGTTCGAGACCTTGAGGTTGCCAGCTTGAGCGCGGGCTCATCTGGTTTGAGCAAAGCTCACCAGCTTGGACCCAAGGTTGCTGGCTTGAGCAAGGGTCACTCAGTCTGCTGATAGCCCGCGGTCAAGGCACATATGAGAAAGCAATTAATGAACAACTAAGGTGTCACAACATGCAATGAAAAACTAATGACTGATGCTTCTTATCTCTCCGTTCCTGTCTATCCTTCTCTCTGACTCTCTCTCTGCCTTTGAAAAATAAAATCTCAGAGAAATTTTTAAAGGAAAGTATTAATTTTGAGTTTAACAAAAGAGTTTAAAAATATTTTGGGCTTAAAGATGTTTACTAAACTAGCTTTTCAGATATCAATAAAATTTTAATTTTATCCATAGAGCTCTCAATTCTATCAGGAAGAAATAACTTTATTTTGTTATATAGACAAAATATTGTTTGAAGTAAAAAAGTAAATGTTTTTATTAAGATATATGAATTTGAATATTAAGTTAACTATCCTTGAAATGTTAGTTATAGAATAACAGGTAAAATAGACCATTCAGAAAAAAATAGTCTCTTATTCCAAAGGCACAAACTAATCAACTTGAGGTGTAAAGGACTTTAAGATGATATTAATAGGTAGCTAGTGCTTTGGAATGTTGAGTGATGATTCCAAGAAAAACAGATAAATCACTTGACATAATATAAATATAAATCACTGTCAGAAACATGAATCATAACCACCTATTTCTTGGTTCTTTAATTGTAAATTATCTAAAGCTCTAATATTACAGTGTCTGAGCCACAATTCTGAACACAGTTGCAGAGTTTCTATGACTTACATATGGAGAAAAACATATAGGTCTTACTTAACATGTAATATATTTTTTTATAAATTTTTATTAATTTTAGTAGGGTGACACCAATAAATCGGGGTACATATGTTCCAAAAAACACCTCCAGGTTATCTTGTCATTCAATTATATTGCATACCCATCACCCAAAGGAAGATTTTCCTCTGTCACCTTCTATCTGGTTTTCTTTGTGCCCTTCCCCTCCCCCTTCCCATCTCCCTTTCTCTTCCCCACCCCGTAACCACCATACTCTTGTCTATGTCTCTTAGTCTCATTTTTATGTCCCACCTATGTGTGGAATTACAGAGTTTTTAGTTTTTTCTGATTTCACTCTGTATAATGTTATCAAGATCCATCCATTTTGTTGTAAATGATCCGATGTCATCATTTCTTATGGCTGAGTAGTATTCCATAGTACATATGTACCACATCTTTATCCAGTCATCTATTGAAGGGCTTTTTGTTGTTTCCATATCTTGGCCACTGTGAACAATGCTGCAATGAACATGGGGCTACATGTGTCTTTACATATCAATATCTGTGAGTTTTAGGGGTATATATCCAGTAGAGGAATTGTTGGGTCATATGATAGCACCATTTTCAGTTTTTTGAGGAACAACCATACTTTCTTCCATAATTGTTGTACTACTTTACATTCCCAACCAACAGTGAGGGTTTCTTTTTCTCCACAGCCTCTCCAACACTTATTATTACCTGACTTGTTGATAATAGCTAATCTAACAGTTGTGAGATGGTATCTCATTGTAGTTTTGATTTGCATTTCTCTAATTGCTAAGGAAGATGAGCATCTTTTCATATATCTGTTGCCATTTCTATTTCTTCCTGGGAGGAGTGTCTGTTCATGTCCTCTTACCATTTTTTTTTATTAGATTCTTTGTTTGTATGCTGTTGAGTTTTATGAGTTCTTTGTATATTTTGGATATTAGGCCCTTATCTGAGCTGTTGTTAGAAAATATCAATTCTCATTTAGTTGGCTGTCTGTTTATTTTGTTGTCAGTTTCTCTTGCTGAGAAAAAACTTCTTAGTTTGATGTAGTCCCATTCATTTATCTTTGCCTTCACTTCCCTTGCCTTTGGAGTCAAATTCATAAAATGCTCTTTAAAACCAAGGTCCATGAGTCTAGTACCTATGTTTTCTTTTATGTAATTTATTTTTCAAGTCTTATATTTATTTCAGATCTTTGATCTATTTTGAATTAATTTTAGTACAAGGGGACAAACTGTAGTTGAGTTTCATTCTTTTGCATGTGGCTTTCCAGTTTTCCCAGCACCATTTGTTGAAGAGGCTTTCTTTTCTCCGTTGTGTATTGTTGGCCTCTTTATCAAAAATTATTTGACCATATATTTTTGGTTTTATTTCTGGACTTTCTATTCGGTTCCATTGGTCTGAGTGTCTATTTTTCTGCAAATACCATGCTGTTTTGATTGTCGTGGCTCTATAATATAATTTGAAGTCAGGTATTGTAATGCCCCCAGCTTTGTTCTTTTTCCTTAGAATTGCTTTGGCTATTCAGGTTTTTTTATAGTTCCAAATAAATCTGATGATTTTTTTTGTTTCATTTCTTTAAAAAATGACATTGGAATTTTGATGGGAATTGCATTGAATTTGTATATTGCTTTGGGTAATATGGTCATTTTGATTATATTTATTCTTCCTATCCAAGAAAAAGAAATATTTTTTGATTTCATTGTATCTTTTTTAATTTCCCTTAACAATGGTTTGTAGTTTTTGTTATATATGTCCTTTACATTGTTTGTTATGTTTATTCCTAGGTATTTTATTTTTATTGTTGCAATTGTGAAGGGAATTATTTTTTTGAGTTTGTTTACTAATGTTTCATTTTTTGCACATAGAAAGGCTATGGACTGGCCTGACCTGTGGTAGCACAGTGGATAAAGCGTCGACCTGGAAATGCTGAGGTCGCCAGTTCAAAACTCTGGGCTTGCCTGGTTAAGGCACATATGGGAGTTGATGCTTCCAGCTCCTCCCCCCTTCTCTCTCTCTCCCTCTCTGTCTCTCTCTCTCCCTCTCTCTGTCCTCTCTAAAAATGAATAAATAAAATAAAATAATTAAATAAAAATTTTTTAAAAAAAGAAAGGCTATGGACTTTGGTATAATAATTTTGTATCCTGCGACCTTACTGTATTGGTTTATTGTTTCTAGTAATCTTTTTATGGAGTCTTTGGGGTTTTCGATGTATAGGATCATATCATCTACAAAAATAAAACCTTTACTTCTTCTTTTCCAATATGAATGTCTTTTATTTCTTTATCTTTTCTGATTGCTCGGGCTAGAACTTCTTGCACCACGTTAAATAAGAGTGAAGAGAGTGGACAACCCTATCTTGTTCCTGATTTAAAAGGGAAATTCCTCAGTTTTATGCCATTTAATATGATGTTAGCTGGTGGTTTATCATATATGGCCTTTATCATGTTGAGATATTTTCCTTCTAACAAATTTTGTTGAGTGTTTTAAACATAATGTTGTGTTGTATTTTATCGAATGCCTTTTCTGCATCTATTGATAAGATCATGTGGTTTTTGTTGTTTGTTTTGTTGATATGGTGTATTATGTTAATCGTTTTACATATGTTGAACCATCCTTGAGATTCTGGGATGAATCCCACTTGATCATGATGAATTATTTTTTAATATATTGTTGTATTCAATTTGTTAGTATTTTATTTAGCATTTTAGCACCCATATTTATTAGACATATTGGTCTGTAGTTTTTTGTGTGGTTTTTTTTTGCCGTCCTTGCCAGGTTTTAGCATGAGGGTTATGTTGGCCTCATAAAATGTTTTTGGAAGTATTGCTTCTTCTTCAATTTTTTTTGGAAGACTTTGAGTAGAAGAGCCAAGTCTTCTTTGAATATTTGATAGAGTTTACTAGTATAGCCATCTGGGCCAGACTTTTATTTTTGGGGAGGTTTTTAATAGTTTTTTTTTCTATTCCCTCCCTGATAATAGGTCTGTTTAGGCTTTCTGCTTCTTCATGACTCAGTCTAGAAAGGTTGTATTTTTCTAGGAATTTATCCATTTTTTCTAGATTGTTGAATTTGGTGGCATATAGTTTTTCATAGTATTCTACAATAATTTTTTGTATATCTATGATGTCTGTGATGATTTCTCCTCCTTCATTTTAGATTTTGTTTACCTGAGTTATTTCTCTTTTTCCCTTGGTGAGTCTTGCCAAGGATTTGTCAATTTTGTTGATCTTTTCAAAGAACCAGATTCTTGTTTTATTAATTTTTTCTATAGTTTTTCTGTTCTCTATTTCATTTATGTCTGCTCTGATTTTTATTATTTCCTTTCTTTGGCTGGTTTTGCATTGTCTTTGTTCTTCTTTTTCTAAATATATAAGACAGCTACTGATTGACCTAAAAACAAAAACTGACAAAAATACAATCATACTTGGAGACCTCAATATACCGTTGATGGCTCTAGATTATTCATGCAGACAGAAAATCAATAAAAAAATATTGGCCTTAAATGAAACACTAGAGCAATTGGATATGATGGACATTTACAGGATATTTTATCCCAAAGTGACAGAGGATACATTTTCCTCTAGTGTACATGACATTCTCAATGTATCCTCTGTCACTTTGGGATAAAATATCCTGTAGATGTCCATCATATCCAATTGCTCTAGTGTTTCATTCCTAGAGCATTTTCCTCTAGTGTACATGACATTCTCAAAAAATTGACCATATGTGGGCCACAAAAATAACATCAGCAAATTCAGAAAGAATGAAATTGTACCACGCATATTTTCTGATCATAAAGCCTTGAAACCAGAATTCAACTGACCGGGTGGTGGCGCAGTGGATAGAGCATCAGACTGGAATGCGGAGGACCCATATTCAAGACCCCGAGGTTGTCAGCTTGTGCGCAGGCTATTCTGGTTTGAGCAAGGCTCACAACTTGGAACCACAGTTGCTGGCTCAAGTAAGGGGTTACTCGATCTGCTGAAGGCTTGTGGTAGGGACATATGTGAGAAAGCAATCAATGAACAACTAAGGTGTCACAATGAAAAACTGATGATTGATGCTTCTCATCTCTCTCCATTTCTGTCTGTCTGTCCCTATCTATCCCTCTCTCTGACTCTCTTTCTGTCCCTGTAAAAAAAAAAAAAGGTAAAAAAAACCCCATAAATATTTGGAAACTAAACAACATACTTTTAAAAACTTAGAGGGTCAAAGAAGAAATAAGCACAGAGATCAAAAGATATATACAGAAAAATTAAAATGACAATACGACATATCAGAATCTATGGGATGCAGCAAAAGCAGTAATAAGAGGAAAGTTCATATCACTTCAGGCCTATATGAACAAACAAGAGAGAGCCCAAGTAAACCACTTAACTTCACACCTTAAGGAACACACGTAATACATTTACTGCCTTCCTCTGTGTCCCTCATATATACATTACCATGCACATTAAAATGCACTTTCTAAAAATTCAATGGAGCACATAAGAAAAAATTTGAAAAAAACAGAAATTTTACCTATTATGTTAACTTCATTTTAGACTTAATATTTCAAAATATTGCATAAGAAATTTTCATCAATCTACATATCTATTGTACTGGCAGTCATTATTAAACTTTAAGTCCATAAAGCAATGGTGACAAATTGTGAGCTAAATTATGTGCTAACTGTCTTTCAGTTTTAAATCTCTAAAATGAACTATGAACACTTTATACCAATACAAATTTGAGTGTTGTTTAGATAAAGTATAAATTTAGGAACATAAATAAATTTTATGTATCCATTTTAAAAATTCCAAACACTATCAAGTACTTGCATTGGTATAAACTGTGACAGCCAATAGTAAAACTAGAAATTACAAATTGATAATATTTTTATCTTTTATGTGCCCCATAAATTGTGACTTTCTTTTTCTTTATCTTTATTTTCTTCTTTTCCAAATGAAAGGAGGGGAAATAGAGAAACAGACTCCCCATGTGCCCAACCAGGATTCACCCAGCACCCCCCATCAGGGGCCAATGTTCTGCCCACATAGGGCCATGCTGGCATCTGAACTATTGTTTATTTTTTTCTTTTTTGTATTTTACTGAAGTGAGAAGCAGGGATGCAGACAGACAGACTCTCACATGCAACCGACCAGGATCCACCTGGCATGCCTATCAGGGGGCAAATCTCTGCCCATCTGGGCCATTGCTCTGATGTGACCGGAGTCATTCTAGTGCCTGAGGTGGAGGCCATAGAGCCATCCTCAGTGCCAGGGCCAACATTGCTCCATTGGAGCCTTGGCTGTGGGAGGGTAAGAGAGAGACAGAGAGAAAGGAAAAGGGTAAGGTGGAAAAGCATATGGGTGACACTCTACTGCTGAGCAAACTGGCCAGACCCACATCTGAGCTATTTTTAATGCCTGACTTAGAGGCTCCATGAAACCATCCTCAGCACCCTGGGCCAATGCACTTGAACCAACTGAGCTATGGATGTGGGAAGAGAAAAGACAAATAGTGAGAGAGAGAACAGGGAGATGGTGAGGGATGGAGAATCAGATGGTCACTTCTCCTGTGTGCCCTGATGAGGAATCGAGCCCAGGGCATCAACATACTGGGTTGATGCTCTACCACTGAGCCAACCAGCCATGGCCTAAATAGTGATTTTTTAATTTAAAAGGATAAAATAATTCCCTATTGAGTCAATAGGGAAATGTGGAATATATTATATTTTTCTCTACAGTTTACACTTAAAGTTAAATATGTTTTGTTTAAGAAATTTTTAAAAACAGCAAAAAATTTGTGAGGGGATGAATTAAGTAGACATGAAGAGAAGAAACAGTTTTTCCTATATTTTTCTTAATTTTTATTGTTTTACTCTTTACTTTTACTTATTTTTGTTATGTTGAGATATTGTATATAGTGACTATTCAAAAAACAAACAAAAAATAATTGCCAAGAAATAATCAGGCCAACAGTTTTTAAAATAGGGTGCAGAGATTCTATGTGGTCCTTTCAGGGTTTCCATAAAGCCAGGCTCTTTTTATAACAGTGAGACTTCACTTATTTTTTCATCCTTATTACCTCATGAATGTTCATTTTCTGAAAGGTCACATAACATGTGATTTCACAACAGATTAAATCTGAAGCAGATATGAGAACCCAACTGTCTTCTATTAAGACAGACATTTAAAGATTTTAAATATGGCCTGACCAGGCAGTGGTGCAGTAGATCGAGCATTGGGCTGGGACACAGAGGACCCAGGTTCAAAACCCAACTAGACTCATCAGCTTGAGTGCGGGTTCATCTGGTTTGAGCAAGGCTCACCAGCTTAAGCCCAAGCTCACCGGCTTAAACAAGGGGTAACTCAGTCTGCTGTAGGCCCCCATTCAAGGCACATATGAGAAAGCAGTCAATGAACAACTAAGATGCTGCAATGAGGAATTGATGCTTCTCATCTCTCTCTCTCTTTCTGCCTGTTTGTCTCTCTCTCTCTCTCACACACACAAAAAAATAAAAAAATAAAAGATTTTAAAAATATTAATGCTACTCTTTTAACTTGTTTAATGATCTAAAAATTAGTTAATTTGCTTTAAAATGTATTTAAATTAACATGTAGTGTGCATATTTCTATTTAAATTAATAAACATTGCCCAACCTGTGGTGGTGCAGTGGATAAAATCTCAACCTGGAATGCTGAAGTCACCAGTTCGAAACCCTGGATTTGCCCAGTCAAAACACATAGCAACTACTACAGGTTAATGCTTCCTGCTTTCCCCACCAGCATTTTCTCTCTTCTCTCCTCTCTCTAAAAAAAAAAAAAAAAAAAAATTAATAAATAGTTTAAAAAAATAATTAATCCAGAATCACAAGCATTGTTAAACATATGTAAAATAGTTAACGCAATACACCATATCAACAAAACAAAGAAAAACCATATGATCTTATCAATAGATGCAGAAAAGGCATTCAATGAAATACAACACAGTTTTATGTTTAAAACACTTAACAAAATGGGTATAGAAGGAAAATATCTCAACATAATAAAGGCCATCTAGGATAAACTATCAGCTAACATTGTATTAAATGACATAAAACTGAGGACTTTTCCCCTAAAATCTGGAACAAGACAAGGTTTACACTCTCTCCACTCTTATTTAATGTAGTGCTGAAAGTTCTAGCCAGAGCAATTAGACAAGAGAAAGAAATAGAAAGCATTCATATTGGGAAAGAAGAAGTAAAGGTTTCACTTTTTGCAGATGATATGATCCTATACATTAAAAACTCCGATGACTCCACAAAAAGACTACTAGAAACAATAAACCAATATAGTAAAGTTGCAGGATATAAAATTAATATATTAAAGTTCATTGCCTTCCTATATGCTAACAATGAAACATCAGAAAATGAGCTCAAAAAACCAATCCCCTTCCAATGTCAGTTTTTAAAGAAATGGAACAAAAAATCATCAGGTTTCTATGGAACTATAAAAAAACTTGAATAGCCAGAGAAATCCTAAGGAAAAAGAACAAAGTTGGAGGCATTACAATACCTGACTTCAAATTAGATTATAGAGCCACGACAATCAAAACAGCATGGTATTGGCAGGAAAAATAGACACTCAGACCAATGGAATAGAATAGAAAGGCCAGAAATAAAACCACATATATATGGTCAAATATTTTTTGATAAAGGGGCCAACAACACACAATGGAGAAAAGAAAGCCTCTTCAACAAATGGTGCTGAGAAAACTGAAAAGCCTGACTACGGTTTTTCCCCTTGTATTAAAATTAATTCAAAAGGAATCAAAGAACTAAATATAAGACCTGAAACAATAAATTGCATAGAAGAAAACATAGGTACTAAACTCATGTACCTTAGTTACAAAGAGCACTGTGTGAATTTGACTCCAAAGGCAAGGGAAGTGAAGGCAGAGATAAATGAATGGGATCACATCAGACTAAGAAGCTTTTGCACAGCAAAAGAAACTGACAACAAAATAAACAGACAGCCAACTAAATGGGAGATGATATTTTCAAACAGCAGCACAGGTAAAGGCCTAATATCCAAAATATACAAAGAACTCATAAAACTTAACACCAAGCAAGCAAAAAATCCAATAAAAACATGGGAAGAGGTCATGAGCAGACACTTCTCCCAGGAAGAAATACAAATGGCCAACAGATATATGAGAAGATGCTCATCTTCATTAGCTATTAGAGAAATGCAAATCAAAACTACAATGAGATACCACCTCGTACCTGTTAGATTAGCTATTATCAACAAGACAGGTAATAACAAGTGTTAGAGAAGCCATAGAGAAAAAGGAACCCTCATCCACTGTTGGTGGGAATGTAGAGTGGTACAACCATTATGGAAGAAAATATGGTGGTTTCTCAGAAAATTAAAAATAGAACTAACATATGACCCAGCAATCCCTCTACTGGGAACATACCCCCATAACTCAAAAACACTGGTACATAAAGACACATGCAGCCCCATGTTCATTGCAGCATTGTTCACAGTGGCCAGGACATGGAAACAACCAAAAAGCCCTTCAATAGATGACTGGATATAGAAGATGTGGTGCATAGATACTATGGAATACTACTCAGCCATAAGAAATGGTGACATTGAATCATTTAAAACAACATGGATGGATCTTGATAACATTATACTGAGTGAAATAAGTAAATTAGAAAAAACTAAGAACTATGTGATTCCATACATAGGTGGGACATAAAAATGAAACTCAGAGACAAGGACAAGAGTGTGGTGGTTACCGAGGCAGGGGGAGGGTAAGGTAGGGGGTGGAGAATAGGAGGGGCACAAAGAAAACCAGATAGAAGGTGATGGAAGACAATTTGACTTTGGGTGATGGGTATGCAACATAAGCAAATGTGAAAATAACTTGGAGACGTTTTCTCTGAACCTATGTATCCTGATTGATTAATGTCACCCAATTAAAATTAATAATAATAATAAATAATTATTTTAAAATTTCTTTTAGGTCCTTGCATTATAAATATTAATAGCTATAACACATATAAAAACTATTTGGGAAAAAAAAAGGCCCTGGCCGGTTGGCTCAGTGGTAGAGCGTCGGCCTGGTGTGCAGAAGTCCCGGGTTTGATTCCTGGCCAGGGCACACAGGAGAAGCACTCATCTGCTTCTCCACCCCTCCTCCTCTCCTTCCTCTCTGTCTCTCTCTTCCCCTCCCGCAGCGAGGCTCCATTGGAGCAAGGATGGCCCGGGCACTGGGGATGGCTCCTTGGCCTCTGCCTCAGGTGCTAGAGTGGCTCTGGTCGCAGCAGAGCGATGCCCTGTAGGGGCAGAGCATCCCCCCTGGTGGGCAGAGCATCACCCCTGGTGGGCGTGCTGGGTGGATCCCGGTCGGGGGCATGCGGGAGTCTGACTGTCTCTCCGTTTCCAGCTTCAGAAAAATACAAAAAAAAACCAAACAAAACTATTTGGAATCCTCAATAATTTTTATGTGTATAAAAAATCAGAAATTTCAAAACTTTTAGAACTTCTGACAAAAATTATTCTTCAATACATTCTATTTTTTACAGTTTTTCATATAAACATAAAATTTTAAAGTGACTAAGACCCCCTAGTATATATATTTTCTTCTTTTGTTAGCCTATTCAAATAAAATCTATCAAATTTTTATATTCAAATTACTGGGTTAAGCAGTGGTCCTAGAATGCTCAATAAGACCCTGTGTCTATCACAGAAAGAGTCAGTATCCTAGACTATCATGTTTTTACCATTTAGAGGGCTATATCACCTTGTGAAATTGCAGCCTGTATCTGATATGAAGTATTGTTTGCTGAAATATTGCTTTTGGCATTTTACATTAGTAATTGGGCCTTGGCTATTCTTTAAATAAAATTATAGCAAACAATCCGATGACTGCCTTCCTACACCTAAGGTCGTGGTTCCTTAGTTATAAAAGGTACAAACTCCACCTGGGCTATGCACCATGCCTCATTAAATTTAGCTTATTATGGAAATATAGAAAAAAAAGATATTCTTACAATGCAGGCTTTTGAGAGTCTATTTCAAAGACAAAGCTTTTGATTTATAAAAGTTGAGCTTTGTTAAAAGAATAAAATATTTTTGGAAGTAAAGTTGAAGGTACTTACTATAATAAAACATAAGCTTATGTCACCTTATGGAGAAGTGGTAGAGAAAGAAATGTAAGTGTGCTCCAGGAAGATATATTTCTTGTGGCTTAGAATGGAGTTAGAAGATGCTGAAAACTGCAATAAGAGATAAGACTTCTGGAGGCTGTATATGGAGAAGCAAATAGAGCATTATAAGCCTGGACAGCATAAGTCATACCACAGTGACAGGGTATCCATGCCAATGCTTGAAGCACATTATTTCTCACGTGAACATGTGCCTCACATGTCCTGAGTTAAAGTGTCACATAAGTTATGCTTCTCATCATTGCCCAATAAGGACCATCATCAACAATTATCTGCAGGTTGCCCATGAATCATTACACAGAAGAGAGTCTCACATATGAGGCCAGATTTTTCAGTGCACCATTCAAAATAACAAACAGGAGTTTCAATATTTACTTCTAGAACTCTTGTCACCCTTTTGAATAACAACAGAAAATTTATGATATTAGAGTAATGTAAAGGAAAGACGTTGGCTATACAAAAATAGTAGTATAAGCCTATTACTTATGTAGATTATTATAGTACCACAGACATTAAAAATTTTTGAGGGGAAAAATTAGTCATGGGAATCCAGAGTCATGACCCTTTAGGAAAAAAAATCACAACAAACAAAAATTGGTTATTCAGAAAGAAAAAAGATTAAAAAAAAAAAAGAAAGGAAAAAAAAGAAAAGGGCCTGACCAGGCGGCTCTTTTGTGGATAGAGCGTCGGACTGGGATGCAGAAGACCCAGGTTCGAGACCCCGAGGCTGCCAGCTTCTGGTTTCAGCAAAACTCACCAGCTTGAGCTCAAGGTTGCTGGCTCGAGCAAGGGATTACTCGGTCTGCTGAAAGCCAGCAGTCAAGGCATGTATGAGAAGGCAATCAATGAACAATTAAGGTGTTGCAATGCACAATGAAAAACTAATGATTGATGCTTCTCATCTCTTCGTTCCTGTCTGTCTGTCCCTGTCTATCCCTCTCTCTGACTCTCTCTCTGTCTCTAAAAAAAAAAATTAGAAAAAGAAAAAAAAAATTATAAAAAAGAAAAGAAAAAGGAAGGGAAGGAGGAAGGAAAGAAGGAAGGAAGAAAGGAAGGAAGGAAGGAAGGAAGGAAGGAAGGAAGGAAGGAAGGAAGGAAGGAAGGAAGGAAGGAAGGAAGGAAAGAAGGAAAGAAGGAAAGAAGGAAAGAAGGAAAGAAGGAAAGAAGGAAGGATAGATAACCTTGAAAGCTTCTTTTTGGACTTTGAATTTCCATTAAACTACAAAAGCTGTTTTCGCTTACAGAATACAAATTTGCACAGCTCAATTCCTCAGTGTTTTGGCCTAGAGAATATTTGAAGAGATTGGAATTTCTAGAAAAAGATTGGCCTCTACATGCAGGGCAGAAAGAAAATGTGCAGCTGGTAATGTGGACACTAAATCAACTTTGGAGATGTCTCGGAAAGCCAGGGAAGTCTTGTCATTTTTTTGTATGGAAAGACAAGGGCATCCCTCTTGAATCAGATGTGATTGAATCTCACAACTGGATAATGATATACAACTGTTCAAAGAAAGTTTTGCCTATGCTCAAAACAGACCTACTGAATCAGAAATTCTGGGAGTAGTGTCCAGAAATCTGTTTTAACAAACCTTCAGGTGATTCTGATGTACAATTTCTTTGAGAACCACCTTTTTAGGGTAAAACATAGCGTCCTCAATGGTTCTTATGTTGAAAGATGGCAAATGATAGAAAAATCAAGCTTGATAATATTAAAAAAATATTAATTGATTTTAGAGAGAAAGAAACATTGATTTATTGTTCCACTTATTTATGCAATCATTTGTTGATTCTTGTATGTGCACTGACCAGGGTTGGAAACTACAACTACTGTATATAACGATGACACTCTGTCCAACTGAACTAGCTGGCCAGGGTAAGTTTGACAACATTTAGCTTTCAAATTCTAGAAGATAATGTCATTCTTACAAAAGATTAAGTGTCTGTTTTAAGGAAGAAAATTTTTACAGATATGATGAAATTGAGGCAATATTTTTACAGATAAATATAGAATTTAATTCTCAATAATTTAGGTTGTATAATGGCTTCCATACCCATTAAAATAATGATATATATCAAATACAGCCTAAATAAAGTGTTTATTAATCAATTTTGGGTTTCAAATCAGGCATTATTTTTTATTATACAGGAAAATAATAGACTTTGTTAATTTTCTTCTACATTTTACAAACTTATTTTCAAATATCAAGATAAAAGTTAGAGGTCTGAGCATAGCTTTTTTGCCAAGGCAAAAGTATAAAAAGGACAAAATGAGTAAATAATATTAAGACAGCTTCACTGTGACTTAAAGAAAATAAATATGTGAGCAGTGATAGAATATAAACATATAGAATAGAGAGCTAGTTACGACATTAAATAGGCCTGTGATAAGGGACCAAAGCCCTCACTTTTAGGTGGGGGGTATAAAATAAATGCAAGATATGGCACAAGGAAGCCAGAAGTGAAGACCTGAAACCTGAGACAACTTATAGGCACAGAAGAGTATGCTGCAGAGTCACCTTGACCTCCATAGGCAGAAGAAGACTTGGAGGTGATACGAAGGCATCTATCTCAAAGCTTGCTGAAACAAGCAAGAGCTGCACATGCTCTTCAATCACTCAGTGCTGAAGAATAGTGACCTGCAAGGTGTCCGAATTGGAATACGGGAACAGCATAATATGTTGTCCTTGTGATCTGAAGCAGTAGGAAGCAACCCAGTCAACATTGGTAAGTACCAACCTGATAGTTAAAACCAGGCTAAACCAGGTAGGTGCACCTGAGCAGACACCAGTTCTAGAGTGATTGTCGAGGCAGAGTTCAATGAGAACAAGATGTGCATGGACAATGTCTTCTATGAAGATTAGAAAGCCTGACTTTGAACAAAGGTATCAAACAAGAAAGTCAAGGAGAAAAAAGACCTGTCAAAGAAGAAAGTGGCCTTAATAGAATGATTCAACTTTATATTGACTGAATATTTTAAAAAATGTAACTTTTCTTTGTATTTTACTTATTCATTTTTATAAAGAGAGAAAATAGAAAAAAAGGAAGAGCAGAAAACATCACTCCTATATGTGCCTTACCAGGCAAGCCTGGGGTTTCAAACCGGCAACCTCATGTTCCTGGTCAATGCTTTATCCACTGTGTCACCACAGGTCAGGCAGCAAACTTAACTTTTTTAAACCCAAAGAAGTAAAATTACATTCAATAAGCAAATGTAAGGCCCAGTCTTATTTCACTGTCATCAGCAGGAATATATGCTCCAAGAGACAATGAGGACAGTCATTGATGATAAAGCTGTATTCTCAGAGATAAAATATGTAAATAAACACAGAGGAGTCAGGATCATGGGCTTTTTCTTTTTTTTTTTTTTCCTAATTATTTTTCTTAGATTTTCCTAGTAAAGCACTTTTTGCAGCAAGTGAGGCACTTTAGTAACATCTCAGATAAGTAGATTAATTGTGAGACAAAAGTGATATTATATTTGCTACTAAGTAAATGCACACTATTTGAAACAACAGTTACAGGCAATTCATGCATTGTATAAAAGCAGCAGTACACTCTCTCTGTTGAAATAGAATTTTCACTATTGTACTAGCTTCTCTTCAAATAAATTTGAGAGGCTACAACAATCAAGAAGTTTCTTACGAAAATTTTTGAAACACCAATATGACTTATTTACTGAAGCTAAGCAGAGTAAACTGGCATGTGTGTTTTTCAAATATTGGCATCCATTCTAAGGCCATCAGATATAGCTTATAGCCAAGGTTTGAGTGCAAACAATTCAGGATGTACTACATAAAATTATGTCAAATGTGAAAGTAAATATTTCTATAAAAACAAGACATTCATAAAAGTCATTCATTGCAAAAAGATAACTCATGCTCACAGCTTGTTAATGCTAGAAATCTTTAGGAAATTCTATTTGCCTTTGTGACTGGCCCAAATTTTATAATGTTAACTATCACAAAAAAAAGTGGCTAATGATGCATTTTAAAAAGAGAGTTTAGATCATTTTGGTTTGGCAATGACAGACAGTGAATAGCTTTAATATGTTATAGTCTACTTTTAGATGCATAGACAAGAGGATTAAGCATTAAAATTTCCAGCAAAACATGCATGGTTATTTAATTAAGACTGTACCCTCTTCTAGAACAAAAAGTTTCCAAGCAGCATTCATTTTAAAATTGCAGGTATAAACCTACTTAAAGGGTTTCATTATTTAGGCCTGCAAACATAGCATTGTCTTTGTCAATTTGCCTGCATTTCGCTCCAGTAGGTGACATTGTTCTTGAGTGCTAATCAATTGATGTCTCCGTGCCATCTGGCATTCTGTTGCTAAGCACAGCTCAACCCTGTAAGGTGAAGTGTGAGTGGCAAGAAGCAGGGTTTGTGTTTATCATGATGTCACAGTCCAGATTACACAGTCAATAAATCCTTCATATGTCAGGCTTATCCTATGAGGTAAAGAAATGCTTTGGCAATGCACCGAAGAAAATATGATGAAAAGTAATCACTATAATGAGACTTTGAAAAACTTGCTTTATTTATGGAGTGGCCTCATGAGAAAAGATACTGTTCTTCACTTAGATTGAATATGTACAAGTCATTAACAGCTATATCATTATATAAAAAGATGTTACTAAAACCTCTGAATTTATGTTTATTCTTTATCACTTAAATATATATATATATATATATATATATATATATATATATATATATATAGTATTTTTCATTGACTCGTTTTCACCTATCCATAGGGGCCCAAATAATTCATCTTTAAACTCGTTTTTTTATCAACTTTTTTTTATTAATTTTAATGGGGTGACATTGATAAATTAGAATACATATGTTCAGAGAAAACATCTCCAGGTTATTTTGACATTTGATTATGCTGCATTCCCACCCAAAGTCCAGTTGTCTTCTGTCACCTTCTAACTGGTTTTCTTTATGCCCCTCCCCTCCCCCAACCCCTTTCCTCTCCTCTCCCCCACTCCATAACCACCACACTCTTGTCCATGTCTCTGAGTCTCATTTTTATGTCCCATCTATGTATGGAATCATATAGTTCTTAGCTTTTTCTAATTTACTTATTTCACTCAGTATAATGTTATCAAGTTTCATCCATGTTGTTGTAAATGATCCAATGTCATCATTTCTTATGGCTGAGTAGTATTCCATAGTATATATGTACCAAAGCTTTTTAATTCACTCATCCACTGACGGACACTTGAGCTGTTTCCAGATCTTTGCTGTTCTGAACAATGCCTCCATAAACATGAGGGTGCATTTCTTCTTTTGAAACAGTGCTATGGTGTTCTTGGGGTATATTTCTAAAAGTAGGATAGCTGAGTCAAAAGGCAGTTTGATTTTTAATTTTTTGAGCAATCTTCATAATGTTTTCCACAGTGGCTGCACCAGTCTACATTCCCACCAGCAGTGCAGGAGGGTTCCCTTTTCTCCACATCCTCGCCAGCACTTATTCTGTGTTGTTTTGTTGATGAGTGCCATTCTGACTGATGTGAGGTGATATCTCATTGTGGTTTTAAACTTCTGAGAGTAAAAAAATGAAACTATTTATAATTGTGTGGTTAAAGTAAGCATTTACCAGAAGTATCCCAGACAGATATAGTACAAGTCTGTGATTTGAAAAAGCTGAGTCCATTAATTTAAATATTTTAAAATTAAAATAAAACTTTAATTCTAATCAAAATATTCTCAAAATTCTATTAATGGTTTGCTTTCAAAACATCATAAGTAATCAGCTGTTAAGCTTTTGTGTTGTCTAATTTTTGTCAAAGCATGCATAGTAAGGTATTGATTTCAGTTTTAATTACTAATGCATAAGAGTTATAATTATGGTATGCCTTTATGTTCAGTGAAGTTGCTATTTGAATTGCATTTTATGACTATCACAATCAGCATAACCCATCTTGGGAATGTGTGTAATTAGTTCAAGAACATCTTGAATTTAATATTCTAGATCTTCCATTGTATTCCTTAGACAAAAGAGACAGGTCTAACTTTCAAAAAATTATTTCACTGAGTGTGTCCACCTATAACAGATAAGTGGTTGCAGTAATCGCCAGTGATGAGAAACATTTTTTTAAAGTGTACTTTCTCTTTCTAACAATGAAACTCTGAGAGAAATGGGCACACTGTACAGTTAAAATGGTTTTGAGAAAAGTTACATTTTATACATTTTTTATACATTAAAGCAACTACCAAATTTTATACAATGTCTATTATGGTGCCAAGAAATTCACAGGGTGCAAACAAAAATAAGCAAAATGACTTCCATTTTAACAACTCAAGCACAAAAGGGTGAAACAAGAAAATTAACACATAAGGAAATATAATAAGCTATTTACTCTAAAATCATCTTCTCTTTCTTTGACCACTGACCCTGATCTATTCAGATGTTTTAAATGAAATAATCTCTTTTCTATATCCATAAAGCTTATATATAATATCTTCAGTTCTAACAATTACTATATAAAAATAAGTTAGATATGTATATCTATCTGTAAAAGGATACTTTGTTAGTTCTAGATCAGTAACCCTTTCAAGTCATGTTTTTTGGAATTTGCAGCACTAAACTACACCTATGTCATGCTGATTATTAAATAGAACCAAAAATCTGACATCAGAACAACAGTTATGCAAGGAAGGACTAAAGTACCATTTGATGGGTTTAAGAAAAAAATCAAAGGTAGAAATATTTTTTATATATTACTTTTAAACAGAGAGACAAATATAAACTTGTGGTTTTTATTATTTATGTATTCATTGATATATTCTTGTATGTGCCCTGACTGAGGATCAAACCCACATCCTTGGTGCATTGGGACAATACTTGAATCAACTGAGCAACCAGCTGATATTCCAAGGCTGCAAATTTGATTCCCAGTCAAGGCACAAACAAGGATCAACCAACAAATGTATAAATAAGTGGAAAAACAAACCCATGCTTCTTTCTCTCTCTCTTCTTTCGTCCACTCTCTCTTTAAAATAAATCAATTAATCAAAAAAGGAGAAACATTACTTGAAGACGGCAACTTATCTTAATGTAAGGTTTCTCATGTTCAGCAAAATAAGCTTCTTCATATTTAGGAATATACTTTAAGTACATTTTCTTTGCATGATAAAACCTTTCTCTGAATATGCTCACCAAATATAAATAGGCTAAAAAACAGTATTAAGATACAGCTAGTATTAAAACATAGTAAATTAATTATTAATTGCCTGATTATATTTAATACTGCAATAACGCACCAGCATCCCAGTGAGTATCTAAATTTCAGATTATTTGGCAGTACATTTGTAAACCAGCTGCAAACAGATGAAACTCAGCAGTTCACAATTTCTGCGTTGTGTTTTTGACTATTTTTCTTAGTCCCCCCAAAAAATAAGGTTTATATTGTGGCCTTTGCAAAGTCATTCTGTGGTAATAAAAATAAAATTTCAAAGCAAAAGAAGAAAGATAAGTATCCAGAAATATAGCAAAAAAGAGAAAAGATTGTCAGAGGAAAAAAGAACTGAGTAGAGATTACCCTGTAAATGAAAGAACGTAGTGGGGAAAATACTACCGGTTGCTCTTTTTTAAACTCTGTCTCAGAAGTAACTGCACGGCCTGACCAGGTGGTGGCACAGTGGATAGATCATCAGACTAAGCTGTGGAAGACCCAGGTTCAAGAACCTGAGATCGCCAGCTTGAGCGTGGGCTCATCTGGTTGGAGTAAGGCTCACCAGCTTGAGCCCAAAGTCACTGGCTCGAGCAAGGGGTTACTTGGTTTGCTGTAGCCCCCAGGTCAAGGCACATATGAAAAAGCAATCAATGAACAACTAAGGTGCCGCAACAAAGAATTGATGCTTCTCATCTCTCTCCCTTCCTGTCTGTCTGTCTCTATCTGTCCCTCTCTCTGACTCCCTCTGCCTCTGTCACAAAACAAAGAAGTAGCTGTATGACTCCAAAATGTAATCTTATAAAGATCAAAATTATTTTATAAAACCTTAATTTTATTTAAACATATTAGTGAAGTTGGAGGCTTTTCAAATCATAGAAATAGAGAAAGTAAAATGTTACAATTTTTCACTTCGCAGTACAGTAGAATAATGATTTTACTTTATCTTGCCTAAGACTCTTTTCTTCTTTATCTTAAGTCCAGTTCTGCCTATTTTTGCAGTCAGTGTCTCTAAGGCATGTGCACATGCACATACACACACACACATACACACACTTCAGATTACTGAACTACAATCTTAGTCTCTGGGAACAAATCTGAGAAGTCTCGGGAGGGATTTATACCTCACCGCACATATTAAACCTTCTTAAAAATAATTCCTATGCATGTAACTTACTGACATTTCTACTCTTAGAATAGCTCCCCTTTATCAGTCCCATCTCTTACATATATTTGACTCTTCCCTTGTTTACTTTTCTCTACCCTAAAATCTCTTAGCTCTGTTTCAAACTAAATTTTTTCCTTTTTATTGTCCTTAACTTATTTTGCCATGAAGTTTATATTATTTCAATAATATCAAAGGGATAGCTTTAATATTCATCCATTTCTCTAAAACAACATAAAAACTCTCATTAGATCATCTGAACATGAGGTACAGGGTAGAAATTTTTACTGTCCTTCACTTAAATTTTATTTTCTATTTAGGTATATAAAAATAATAATTAAAGGAACAGTACATTTGCATTACAGAAAATTAGAAAACAATCATTTAGAAGTAAATATTTTATATATTCACCATATAGCAATAACCATTATCAATATCTTCATCTCTGTCCTCTTAGATCTTTCTGTGTGTGTGTGTGCGTGTGTGCGTGTGTGTATGTGTGTGTATGTACATACATGCAACAAGGGGACCGTATTTTATTTATTTATTTTTTACAGAGACAGAGAGTGAGTCAGAGAGAGGGATAGACAGGGACAGACAGACAGGAATGGAGAGAGATGAGAAGCATCAATCATTAGTTTTTCCATTGCGCGTTGCAACACCTTAGTTGTTCATTGATTGCTTTCTCATATGTGCCTTGACCATGGGCCTTCAGCAGACCGAGTAACTCCTTGCTTGAGCCAGCGACCTTGGGTCCAAGCTGGTGAGCTTTGCTCAAACCAGATGAGTCTACACTCAAGCTGGCGACCTCGAGGTCTCGAACCTGGGTCCTTCTGCATCCCAGTCCCACGCTCTATCCATTGTGCCACCTCCTGGTCAGGCGGGGGACCGAATTTTATAGTGTTCTGTAACCTACTTCATCTAATCGAGAAGTTTTACCATAATTTTTCTCATTTAATCTAATACAGAACTTATTCAAATTTCCAAAATTGTCCCCCAAAATATTTTTTCTTGCATTCAAACCCATTTCTAGACTACAGCATGTACTGAATCTAATTTGGCCCTTGACGTGTTGTTCGGTCTTGCACAGCGCCTTTATTCACTGTTTTGTTGAATAATTAGACTAGAAAATCCCACTTTCAGGAGTTGCTTAGTTACTTCATTGTGATATAATTTATTTTGCTATTTTTTTATTTCATATAAAGTGCAGGGCATATCTAAAACCTTGATGATAAAAGATCAATTTAAAACTTTTTAGGTAGATGAGGTGCTGCTGTGTGCCCATTATTTCATTGATTCCATCATCCATGATGCTAAATTTTTTTTTTATAAATTTTTATTAATGGTAATGGGATGACATTAATAAATTAGGGTACATATATTCAAAGAAAACATGTCTAGGTTATTTTGTCATCAAATTATGTTGCAAACCCCTCGCCCAAAATCAGATTGTCCTCTGTCACCCTCTATCTAGTTCTCTGTGCCCCTCCCCCTCCCCCTAACTCTCTCCCTCCCTCCCTCCCATGTCCTCCCTCCCCCCACACACTTGGTAACCACCACACTCTTGTCCATGTCTCTTAGTCTCATTTTTATGTTCCACCAATGTATGGAATCATGTAGTTCTTGTTTTTTTCTGATTTACTTATTTCACTCCTTATAATGTTATCAAGATCCCACCATTTTGCTGTAAATGATCTGATGTCATCATTTCTTATGGCTGAGTAGTATTCCATAGTGTATATGTGCCACATCTTCTTTATCCAGTCTTCTATTGAAGGGCTTTTTGGTTGTTTCCATGTCTTGGCCACTGTGAACAGTGCTGCAATGAACATGGGGCTACATGTGTCTTCACGTATCAATGTTTCTGAGGTTTTGGGGTATATACCCAGTAGAGGGATTGCTGGGTCATAAGGTAGTTCTATTTGCAGTTTTTTGAGGAACCACCATACTTTCCTCCATAATGGTTGTACTACTTTACAGTCCCACCAACAGTGAATGAGGGTTCCTTTTTCTCCACAGCCTCTCCAACATTTGCTATTACCCGTCTTGTTGATAATAGCTAATCTAACAGGGGTGAGGTGGTATCTCATTGTAGTTTTGATTTGCATTTCTCTAATAACTAATGAAGCTGAGCATCTTTTCATATATCTGTTGGCCATTTGTATCTCTTCCTGGGAGAAGTGTCTGTTCATGTCCTCTTCCCATTTTTTTATTGGATTGTTTGTTTGTTTGTTGTTGAGTTTTATGAGTTCTTTGTAAATTTTGGATATTAGGCCCTTATCTGAGCTGTCGTTTGAAAATATCAGTTCCCATATAGTTGGCTGTATCTTTATTTTGATATCAGTTTCTCTTGCTGAGCAAAAACTTTTCATTCTGATGTAGTCCCATTCGTTTATCTTTGCCTTCACTTCTCTTGCCATTGGAGTCAAGTTCATAAAATGTTCTTTAAAACCCAGGTCCATGATTTTAGTACCTATGTCTTCCTCTATGTACTTTATTGTTTCAGGTCTTATATTTAGGTCTTTGATCCATTTTGAATTAATTTTAGTACACGGGGACAGACTGTAGTCGAGTTTCATTCTTTTGCATGTGGCTTTCCAGTTTTCCCAACACCATTTGTTGAAGAGGCTTTCTTTTCTCCATTGTGTGTTGTTGGCCCCTTTATCAAAGATTATTTGACCATATATATGTGGTTTTATTTCTGAGCTTTCTATTCTGTTCCATTGGTCTGAGTGTCTATTTTTCTGCCAATACCATGCTGTTTTGATTATCGTGGCCCTATAATATAGTTTAAAGTCAGGTATTGTAATGCCCCCAGCTTCATTCTTTTTCCTTAGGATTGTTTTGGCTATTCGGGGTTTTTTATAGTTCCATATAAATCTGATGATTTTTTGTTCCATTTCTTTAAAAAATCTCATAGGGATTTTGATGGGAATTGCATTAAATTTGTATATTGCTTTGGGTAATATGGCTATTTTGATTATATTTATTCTTCCTATCCAAGAACAAGGAATATTTTTCCATCTCATTGTATCTTTTTCGATTTCCCTTAACAATGCTTTGTAATTTTCATTATATAGGTCCTTTACGTTCTTTGTTATGTTTATTCCTAGGTATTTTATTTTTTTTGTTGCAATCGTGAAAGGGATTATTTTTTTGAGTTCGTTTTCTAATATTTCATTGTTGGCATATAGAAAAGCTATGGACTTTTGTATGTTAATTTTGTATCCTGCGACCTTACTGTATTGGTTTATTGTTTCTAATAATCTTTTTGTGGAGTCCTTCGGGTTTTCGATGTATAGGATCATATCATCAGCAAAAAGTGATAGCTTTACTTCTTCTTTTCCGATATGGATGCCTTTTATTTCTTTGTCTTGTCTGATTGCTCTGGCCAGAACTTCTAGCACCACATTGAATAAGAGTGGAGAGAGTGGACAACCCTGTCTTGTTCCTGATTTAAGGTAGAAAGTCCTCAGTTTTATGCCGTTTAATAGGATGTTGGCTGATGGTTTATCATATATGGCCTTTATCATGTTGAGATATTTTCCTTCTATACCCATTTTGTTGAGAGTCTTAAACATAAAATTGTGTTGTATTTTATCAAAAGCCTTTTCTGCATCTATTGATAAGATCATGTGGTTTTTGTTCTTTGTTTTGTTGATATGGTGTATTACGTTAACCGTTTTGCGTATGTTGAACCATCCTTGAGATTCTGGGATGAATCCCACTTGATCATGATGTATTATTTTTTTAATATGTTGTTGTATTCGGTTTGCCAGTATTTTGTTTAGTATTTTAGCATCTGTATTCATTAGAGATATTGGTCTGTAGTTTTCTTTCTTTGTGCCATCCTTGCCAGGTTTTGGTATGAGGGTTATGTTGGCCTCATAAAATGTGTTTGGAAGTATTGCTTCTTCTTCAATTTTTTGGAAGACTTTGAGTAGAATAGGAACCAAGTCTTCTTTGAATGTTTGATAGAATTCACTAGTATAACCGTCTGGGCCTGGACTTTTATTTTTGGGGAGATTTTTAATAGTTTTTTCTATTTCCTCCCTGCTGATTGGTCTGTTTAGGCTTTCTGCTTCTTCATGACTCAGTCTAGGAAGGTTGTATTGTTCTAGGAATTTATCCATTTCTTCTAGATTGTTGTATTTGGTGGCATATAATTTTTCATAGTATTCTACAATAATTCTTTGTATTTCTATGATGTCTGTGGTGATCTCTCCTCTTTCATTTTGGATTTTATTTATATGAGTCCTGTGTCTTTTTTCCTTGGTGAGTCTTGCCAAGGGTTTGTCAATTTTGTTGATCTTTTCAAAGAACCAGCTCCTTGTTTTATTGATTTTTTCTATAGTTTTTCTGTTCTCTATTTCATTTATTTCTGCTCTGATTTTTATTATCTCCTTTCTTCAGCTGGTTTTGGGTTGTCTTTGTTCTTCTTTTTCTAGTTCCTTAAGGTGTGAAGTTAAGTGGTTTACTTCGGCTCTCTCTTGTTTGTTCATATAGGCCTGAAGTGATATGAACTTTCCTCTTATTACTGCTTTTGCTGCATCCCAGAGATTCTGATATGTCGTATTTTCATTTTCATTTGTCTGCATATATCTTTTGATTTCTGAGCTTATTTCTTCTTTGACCCATTCATTTTTTAGAAGTATGTTGTTTAGTTTCCACATTTTTGTGGGTTTCTCCCCCTCTTTTTTGCAGTTGAATTCTAGTTTCAAGGCTTTATGATCAGAAAATATGCTTGGTACAATTTCAATTTTTTCTAAATTTGCTGATATTGTCTTTGTGGCCCAACATATGGTCAATTCTTGAGAATGTTCCATGTACACTAGAGAAAAATGTATACTCTGTTGCTTTGGGATGAAGTGTCCTGTAGATGTCTATCATATCCAGGTGTTCTAGTATTTCATTTAAGGCCACTATATCTTTATTGATTCTCTGTTTGGATGACCGACATGATGCTAAATTTGACGTCTTGCTTAAATCATGAAATTCTAAATGTAATCTGTGTGGTTTCTCAGGAATATCTAATGTTTAATTCTCCATCAATTGTACACCTAAATAAATACCAATTGTTAATTCTTGTTGAGTTCATATTTTCTTCAGGGACTGTGAAATTTTTGTTTCTAATATTAATCCTTTAACATATATTAGTTGTCTTCTTTAAATTATAGTTGTATCTCAATAACATGAGTTATTAATTTTGTATTCTATTTATTAGACTGTTCATTGAATTCCTTTATATATACAGCCCAAAACAAGCTATTTTCCATAGGTCTTAGAGGAGTACTTAGGGATAAATGAGTATAATGCTTGCAAATAACAGTAAAGTATTTCCGAAAAAAAAAGCATATATACATTCATATATATATGAAGGGAGTATAATATTGAAAATAGGTCAAAATATTAACATGTGGTAATCTGCAAGAAGATATTAAGAATTCTTTATACTCTTGAAATTTTCTATAAGTTAAAAATCATATCTAAAAAATTACCTTTTTGGAAACTAATAAACACATGAAAACATGATTAATCACAGTTATAAGCAAATAAATGTAAACATATTTTATCAAGTGAAATAAAAAAGGGAAATATACATAATTAATTGTATTTTTAAAATTTTTATTTATTGAGAGGACGGAAGAGAGAGAAAGAGACAAGAACATTGATCTGTTGCTGTATGTACCCTGACCAGAGATCCAACCGGCAACCTCTATGCTTAGGGATGATGCTCTAACCAGCCAAGCTATCTGACCAGGGCTTAATTGTATTTTTTGTTTAATATAACTTATTGTTTAGAGCCATTTTAGGTTCATAGCAAAATTGAGATTAAAGAGCAGAGATTTCTTATGTGTCCCATGTCCCAATACATGCACAGCATTCTGTATTACCAACGTCCCCCACCGGAATGGTACATTTGTTACAACACATGATCTTATATTGACACATCATCATTATCATCCCAAATCCACAGTACGCAGTAAGGTATACTCTTGGTTCTGTACATAGTCTGGATTTGGACAAATATACAAAAACACATACCCACCATTTTAGTATCATCAGAGGATTACTACATCAGAGTGTCACTGCCCTAAAAACATCCTTTGTATTCCACCTATTTATCCCTGCTTCCACCCAAAACTTGGCAACCACTAATATTTTTAACTATATCCTTAGTTTTACCTTTTCCAGAATATCATATAGTTGAAATAATTAGAGTTTTTAGATTTCTTGCACTTTGTAATATGCATTTAAGTTTTGTCCATGACTTTTCATGGCTTTATAGTTTGTTTGTTTTTTTTTCAATTAAGTTTCTAGTGAGAGCATAAATTGAAAATATTTTGTTTGGGTAGTTGTATTTGTATTAGCTATAAAAGTGTCTACACCTTTAGAATAATTCTCATTTAAGCAACTATTTTACAAATAATAAAAAATATATAAAAACCTAGTTGTTATATTCATTTTAATATTACTATTTTCATAATAAATTTAAATACTCTGTTTTTACAACAAAAGTGAGTTTGATAACTTGTAGAACATCCACAAAACTGATTAATATTCAGGCAATAAAATTAAAGTTCAAGAAAAATATTTGACAGCATTAATTATATGAAAGTAGACTGCAAAATATTACATTTGACACATTTCCAAATTAGCTGAAAAAGGTGCAATTGAACATGATTAAATAGGAGAAGAATGATAAACCATGTGTATTAATAGAATAAAAATTTACTGAGTAGCCAGGCCTCAGAACTCTGCCTCTCAGCATGTGGTCTGTGACCCTCTGAAATTAGTCTCACATGGGTGGCTAGTTTAAAATCTCCCACTACGAAAGTCAAAAGACCGAAGATGTGTTTCAAATCAGGATTTTTAAAGAGCATTCAGATTAATTTGGTGGCATGCTAATTTATAATTTTTCTGAGAGTGGAACTCTAAGGTTAATCAAGTATTTGGGGCCCTGGCCAGTTGGCTCAGTGGTAGAGCGTCGGCCTGGCGTGCGGGGGACCCAGGTTCGATTCCGGGCCAGGGCACATAGGAGAAGCGCTCATCTGCTTCTCCACCCCTCCTCCTCTCCTTCCTCTCTGTCTCTCTCTTCCCCTCCCGCAGCCAAGGCTCCATTGGAGCAAGGATGGCCCGGGCGCTGGGGATGGCTCCTTGGCCTCTGCCCCAGGCGCTAGGGTGGCTCTGGTCGCGGCAGAGTGATGCCCCGGAGGGGCAGAGCATCGCCCCCTGGTGGACAGAGCGTCGCCCCTGGTGGGTGTGCATGGTGGATCCCGGTCGGTCAGGCGCATGCGGGAGTCTGTCTGACTGTCTCTCCCCGTTTCCAGCTTCAGAGAAAAAAAAAAGTATTTGGTAAGAATAAATTGTTTAGTCAATAAATTTGATTATAATCAGAGAAGGGTGCTGCCTCTCTTTCTCTCTTTATTCATGTTAAAAAAAATGTTTCTCCTTTTATCTTTGCTCAAGCCTTGTGTAATTTAGTTTTGAATTTTATTTCTTTACTTTGATTTTCCTGCTTTTGTAACATTGACAAAAATCATCTTGTTACCACATTTTCTCAGAACTTGTGGTTTTTTATTTATTTTGTTTTTGGTTTTTTCTTTATTTAGACAATTAAATTTAACAGGGTCACATTGGTCAATCAGAGTACATAAATTTAGAGAAAACATCTCCATATCGTTTGGACAGTTGATTATGTTGTATACCCATCACCCCAAGTCAAATCATCTTCTGTCACCCTATATTCTGTTTCTCGTTAAGCTCCTACCCTTCCTCCCATTCCCTTCCCTTTTCCCTGGTAACCACTGCACCTCTGTCTATGTCTATGAGTCTCACCTATGTATAGAATCATGCAGTTCTTAGCTTTCACTGATTTACTTATTTCACTCAGTATAATGATATTAAGGTCCATCCATGTTGTCATAAATGATACTATGTCATCATTTCTTATGGTTGAGTAGTATTCCATAGTATATATGTACCATATCTCCTTTATTCAATCACCTGTTGAAGGACTTTATGGTTATTTTCATGTCATGGCCACCATGAACAATGATGCAATGAACATGGGGCTGCATGTGTCTTTATGTACCCATGTTTTTGAGTTTTGGCGGTAGATACCCAGTAGAGGGATTGCTGAGTCATATGATAGTTTTATTCTTAATTATTTGAGGAACCACCATGCCTTCTTCCATAGTGGTTGTACTACTTTACATTCCCACTAACAGTCAATGAGGGTTCCTTTTTCTCCACAGCCTCTTCAACACTTGTTATTACCTGTCTTATTGATAATAGCCAATCTACAATCTCATTGTAGTTTTGATTTGCATTTCTTGAATAGTTAGTTATGATGAGCATTTTTTTATATATCTATTGGCCATATTTCTTCTTAAGAGAATTGTCTGTTCATGTCCTCTTCCCATTTTTTTATTGGATTGTTTGTTAGTTGCTGAGTTTTGTGAGTTCTTTATATATTTTGTATATTAGTCCCTTAAGTGAGCTCTTGTTTGAAAATACCATATGCCATTTAGATGGTTGCCTATTTGTTTTGTTGACAGTTTCTCTTGCTGTGCAGAAGCTTCTTAGTCTGATGTAGTTCTATTCATTTATCTTTGCCTTTACTTCCCTTGTCTTTGGAGTCAAATTCATAAAATATTTTTTATGGCCAAGGTACAAGAGTTTAATACCTATGTTTTCTTCTATGTAATATATTGTTTCAGATCTTATGTTTAGTTCTTTGGTCCATTTTGAATTAATTTTTCTGCAAGAAGATAAACTGTAGTCAAGTACCATTCTTTTATATGTGACTTTCCAATTTTCCCAGCACCATTTATTGAAGAGACTTCCTTCTCTCCATTGTGTGTTTTCAGCTCCTTTATCAGAGATGATTTGACCATATGTATGTGATTTTATTTCTGGGCTCTCTATTCTGTTCCATTGGTCTGTGAGTCTATTTTTCTGCCAGTACCATGCTCTCTTGATTATTATGCCTCTGTAGTATAGTTTGAAGTTAGGTATTGTAATGCCTCCAGCTTTGTTTTTTTGTTGTTGTTTAGGATTACTTTGGTTATTCGATGTTTTTTACAGTTCCATATAAACCTGATAATTTTTGTTCCATTTCTTTAAAAAAATGACATTGGAATTTTGATGGGAATTGCATTAAGTTTGTGTATTGCTTTGGGTAGTATAGCCATTTTAACTATATCTATTCTTCCTATCCAGAGACATTGTGTCTTTTGTAATTTCTTTTAATAATACTTTGTAATTTCCATTATATAGGTCCTTTACATTCTTTATTATGTTTATTTCTAGTTTTTTGCTGTTGTTTTTGCTACTGTAAAAGGGATTATTTTTCAGTTCTTTTTCTGAGTTTTCATTATTGGCATATAAGAAAGCAATAGAATTCTGCATATTAATTTTGTATCCTGCAACCTTACTGTATTGGTTTATTGTTTCTAATACCTTTTTTGTGGGGTCTTTGTGGATTTTGATGTACAGGATCATATCTTCTGCAAAAAGTGAAACCTTTACTTCTTCTTTCCCAATATGAATGTCTTTTTTTTTTTTTTTCTATTGTCTGATGGCTCTGGCTAAAACTTTCAGCACTATGTTGAATAGGAGGGAAGAGTGGACAACCTTGTCTTGTTTCTGATTTTAGAAGAAATGTTTTCAGTTTTTTACCATTTAGTATGATATTAGCTGATGGTTTGTTGTAAATGGCCTTTATTATGTTGAGGTATTTGTCTTCTATTTCCATTTTGTTGAGTGTTTTAAACATAAAAGGATGTTGTATTTTATCGAATGCCTTTTCTGCATCTATTGATAGAATAATATGGTGTTTGTTCTTTGTTTTGTTGATATAGTGTATTATCTAATTGTTTTACATATGTTGAAGCATTTTTGTGTTTCTGGGATGAATCCCACTTGATTATGATGAATTATTTTTTTGATATGTTGTTGTATTTGATTTCCTAGTATTTTGTTTAGGATTTTTGCACCTGTATTTATTAGAGATTTTGGTCTGTAGCATTCTTTCTTTGTGTTGTCCTTGCCAGGATTTGGTATGAGAGTTATGTTAGCTACATAAAATGTGTTTGGAAGTATTGCTTTTTCTTCAAATGTTTGGAAGACTTTGAGAAGGATAGGAAAACAATTTTTCTTTTAATGTTTGGTAGAATTCACTAGTATAGCCGTCTGGCCCCAAATTTTTATTTTTGGGGAGGTTTCTGACAGTTATTTCTATTTCCTCCCTGTTTATCAGTCTATTTAGGCTTTCTACTTCTTCATGATTCAGTCCAGGAAGATTGTATTGTTCTAGGATTTATGTATTTCTCCTAGATTGTTGAATTTGTTGGCATATAATTTTTCATAGTATTCTGTGATATTCTTTTGTATATCTATGATATCTGTGGTAATTTCTCCTTTTTCATTTTGGATTTTGTTTATATGAGCCTTTTCTTTTTTTTCCTTAGTGAGTCTTGCCAGGGGTTTGTCAATTTTAATGATCTTTTCAAAGAATCAGATATTTTTTGTATTAATTTTTTTCTAATAGGTTTTCTATTTTCTATTTTATTTACTTTTGCTTTAATTTTTTTTGTTTGTTTTCTAAGTAAGAAGCAGTGGGTGGGGGGAAGACAGGCAAAATCCTGCATGCACCTGATCAGGATCCAATAGGCATACCCCCTAGGGCATGATACTTGGCCCCTCTGGGGCATTGCTCCACTGCAATCAGAGCCATTCTAGCACCTGAGGTGAAGGCCATGCAGACATCCTCAGCACCCAGGCCACCTTTGCTCCACTGGAGCCTTAGCTGCAGGAGGGGAAGAGAGAAATAGGAAGAAAAGAGAGGGGAAAGGATAGAGAAGCAGATGGTTGCTTCTCCTGTGTGTCATGGTTGGGAATTAAACCCAAGACTTCCACATGCCAGGCCGATGCTCTACTGCTAAACCAACAGGACTGGGCTTTATTTCTGCTCTTATTTTTATTATTTTCTTTCTTCTGCGGTTTTGGGTTGCCCTTGTTCTTTCTTTTCTAGTTTCTTAAGATGTGATGTTAGGTTGTTTACTTGGGCTTTCTCTTGCTTTTTCATATAAGCATGTAATGATATAAACTTTCCTCTTATTACTGCTTTTGCTGCATTCCAGAGATTCTGATATATTGTGTTGTCATTTTCATTTGTCTGTATATATTTTTTGATCTCTTCTTTTATTTCTTCTTTGACCCAGTCATTTTTTAGAAGTATGTTTAATTTCTACATTTTTGTGGATATGTTTACTTCTCTTTTTGCAGTTGAATTCTAGTTTCAAAGCCTTATGGTTAGAGAATATGCTTGGTATAATTTTAATCTTTCTGAATTTGTTGGTGTTGGTTTTGTGGCCCAGCATGTAGTCTATTCTTGAGAATGTTTTATATACACTGGAGAAAAATTTATAATCTGACATTTTGGGATAAAATGTCCTGTAGATATCTAATATGTCCATTTGTACTGGTATGTCATCTAAGGCCAATATTTCCTTATTGATTTTCCATTTGAATGAATGATCTAAAGCCATCAATGGTGTATTGAGGTCTCCAAGTATGATTATATTTTTTTTGTTTTGCACTTTTAGATCAGTTAGTAGTTGTTTTATATATTTTGGTGCTCCTTGGTTTGGTGCATAGATATTAAGAAGTGTTATGTATTTTTGATACACTGTCTCCTTTATCATTATGAAAAGTCCATCCTTGTCCCTGGTTACCTTTGTTGTCTTGTAGTCAGCATTGTAAGATATGAGTATAGCTACTCTTGCTTTTCTTTGGATATTATTTGCTTGAAGAATAGTTTTCCAAATTTTCATTTTGAATCTTTTTTTTTATCCTTGTAGCTTAGATGTATTTTTTAAGGGCAGCATACTATTGGGTTGTGCTTCTTGATCCAGTCTACTACTCTGTGCCTCTTTATTGATGAGTTCAATCCATTTACATTTAGTGTAATTATTGACACTTGAGGATTTCCCATTGCCCTTTTATATACTATTTTCTGATAGCTTTGTGTCTTTTTTGGTTCCTCTATTTTGTTTTTCTGTTATTTGTTTTTGTTTGGTGGTGTTCCATACTTTCTATCTTCTGCTTATTCATTTTTTATGCTATGTGTTTCATTAGTGGCATTTTCATGTGTGGTTACATTAGGTTATTAGAAGAAAAAATATCATATTTATTACAGTCCATTATCTCATGAGTGCTTCTGCACTCCATCCTCCTTTGCTACTGCTCATCTTTATCCACTCCCCTTTTGCATTATTATTGTCACAGATTATTCTTGTTTTCATTGTGGTTTTGTTAAAAAAAATTTATTTATAATTTTGTCTTGTTTTGTTCTTTTTTTTTTAATTGAACAAAATTTTTTTTATGAACTACAATACACACATTTGTTTAGTCCTTACAACATCAGGTAGAAGTATCTCAGAATATTTTTTCCAGAAATTCATAAGAAAATTACAGTATTGGCCAATGTCCAATTGAAACAAATAATGTTACTTTTAAATAATATAGTTAATACCCAGTCAAATTAGATGCATATTATCAGGAAGACTCAGACTAATCTGTTGGATTTTAATCATCAGCTAGAAATCAGTCTTAGGGCTATGGATTGACCAAATACAATGCAGATTTTAAAATAATTGTTAAAAAGGTAAACTTATCCCCATTTTTCTCCCTTGGAAAAACTCTACTTTCTTTTTTTATAAATAAATTTTTATTTTAATGGGATGACATCAATATATCAGGGTACATATATTAAAAAAAAATGTCCAGGTTATCTTGCCATTCAACTCTGTTGCATACCCATCACCCAAAGAGAGATTGTCCTTCATAAACTTCTACCTAGTTTTCTTTGTACCCCTCCCCCTCTGCCTCCCCCACCCTCCCCCCCACCCCCCGTAACCCCCACATTCTTGTCCATGTCTCTTAGTCTTGTTTTTATGTCCCACCAATGTATGGAATCCTGCAGTTCCTGGGTTTTCTTATTTACTTATTTTACTCTGTATAATGTTATCAAGATCCCACAATTTTGGCATAAGTGATCCGATGTCATCATCTCTTATGGCTGAACAGCATACCATGGTATATATGCACCACATCTTCTTTATCCAGTCCTCTATTTTTTTCTACAGTGATTAAAGCCTTAAAGCAAACTCTTGGCCAATACAGCAAGAATCCATAAAAGAGTAGTGTCCTTAACATATTCACCAAGTCCAAGTTGGCCCCAACACCATGCCAAATCCCTGAAAAAAGCAAATCAACCCCAGTTCAGTCTGTTAGGAGCTGTCACAAGAAGCAGGAGTCCAGGTAAAGTCCACATCCAGGCAAGGTCCACATGGCACTGGAATTGTTGTCACAATTCTATACTTTGCAGCTCATGTCAAAGTCCCAATAACCGCTGCTTCTAGCTGTTAATGATTCAGGTAGACTGGAAAAGCCATCTGCAGCATGTGTGGATGTGGAGCTTCTGTTCTCCTCTGCCTGGAGAGATGAGACCATGTTGCTTTTCCCTGGAGCTCTGTGACTGTGGCTTGGTAAAGAGAACCTTGGGATACACTAAGCTGGGTGGCAAAGGTAGATTCATAATAGAAGTTGGCAAAGGGGGAGAGAGAGCTCTAAATTAGGAGTAGGTACCAGCCTGAAATGTGAGTGGGGCATTGAGGTAGGAGGAATAAAGAAAACACTATATATTAAACAAAGCAGCAGAAAATAGAACTATCAACACCCACAACAGAGATCTTTGAGGGAAGAATTAAAAACCTGACTATTCAGGCAAAACATAGTTAAGTGGCCCTTGTGCAAATGAGATCAGTTTACCTGCTTCTTGGAAGAAATACCCTAGGCTCGTCCACAATGTTGTAGATGGGGCTGACGGCTCTGGGCACCTTCAGCCTTCAGTGGCAAACCACAGCATTCTGGGCAAGGTTAGGTCATAGGTGGCTGGAGCAGGGGTGGAAAAAATTGAACCCTCTCTTAGAGGAGTGAGGGGAAACCCTACCTTCCAGTGTCCCTGTTTCCTCACAGCAGAGTCATGTAAGTCTGTCAGGCTTTAGTTCAATGACCTTCCTTTCCACTATTGAAGCAGGACCCAGATGGCATCCTATGAGAACCCTTTAGGGCGTTGGAGCCTTTAAGGGTGTATCCTAAAAGCTGGTAGTTCCTCTGATCTCTGTTGGGCTTTTTCTGCCTCTAGGTATCTTAAAAGCCATGCTCAGAAGATCTCAATGAGGGGTTTGAGGATCCCTATCTGCCTATATAAATCTTTTCCATATATCTGGAGCTATTTGGAAAAAGACAAAACAGTGTTATTAGCTGGATCAAATAAAGCAGGTTGTAGTTTGCAGGCAAAAAAGATTTGACATCTCCTGTTCATCAGCATTCAGAAGAAATTAAAATTTTTTTTAAGTAAAAAGCATGATATGGTAGACCCGTAGGAGTTCCAGGATATGACTCCCCCCTTTAAAATTTTTTTTAAGTTGACCTTAAAATAATTGCTGGGTACACTTTAATAATACCTTAACTTTGAAGATTGTAAGAATGACAAAATACAGTAAATGCTTTTGCTCCATATGCAGGGGCATTTTCAGTTTAACCAGTTTAGGAAATCCAATAATAGAACAATGCATACAGACAATGAGCTATCACATGTTCAGCAGCCTCTCCTGTTCTGACAGAGGTTACTATAACTCCAGAATATGTATCCACTGTAATGTGGACATAGGACTGTTTGCCAAATGAAGGTATATGAGTAAATTCCATTTGCCAAAGTTGTCCTGGTAGGGGTCCTTGAGAGTTAACTCCAAATGAAGGGGCAGATTGTAGTATAGGACCCCTTGGACAGGATTTCCTAATCTGCTTTGCTGCTTCCCAAGAAAGTTGAAACTGTTTATATAGAGCTGCAGCATTCTGGTGATAAATAGTATGAGAATGAATTGCTTGAACTGTCATGGTTGCTCCAAATAATTTTCTTTTGGGTGGCTTGATCAACAAGGGCATTCCTAGGCCCTGGCCAGTTGGCTCAGTGGTAGAGCATCGGCCTGGTGTGCAGGATTCCCAGGTTTGATTCCTGGCCAGAGCACACAGAAGAAGTGCCCATCTGCCTCTCCATGCCTCCTCCTCCCCTTCCTCCCCGTCTCCCCTTCCACTCCTGCAGCCAAGGCTCCATTGGAGCAAAGCCACCCCGGGCACTAAGGATGGCCCTGTAGCCTCTGTCCCAGGCACCAGAATGGCTCTGGTTGCAACAGAGCCACACCCCAGATGGGCAGAGCATTACCCCATGGTAGGCGTGCCAGGTGGATCCCGGTCAGGCACATGTGAGAGTCTGTCTGACTGCCTCCCCATTTCCAACTTCAGAAAAATACAAAAAAGGGGGGGGGCATTCCCTTGTGCTAAAGCTCTGGGGAGCATGGAGTGAGCTCAAGTATGTGCTATGAAACATGGAGCTCTATGTTGATCTATAAGTCTTTGAAGAAGGAGGAACTGCTGAAATAGTTCATCAGTATTTGTCCCTAAGACAGCAGTCTTTATAGTGGAAACACCATAAGTAAATATTTGCTGTCTTTATATAGATTAAAGGGGGAATATGGCAAATGCTGAAAAGCCATGATCATGGCAAATAATTCTAGACTTTGAGCTGATTTTAAGTTGAGAGTTTTAGTATAAAGTTGTCCATTGATTTGCAAAAGCGATTTGCCATTTAGTGGAAGTTTCCCAGAGCCATTGTTGTTGATTCTTTGAAAAAAGGAGCAACAATAATTTTGAGCCTCAAAACCTATAAGCTGTAAGGGTCGCCTATGCCCCTTGATAATCCAGGAGGCAACAAGATCAAAATATGGAAGTGTATTCCATGGGCTATTAGATGGTTCAATGTGCCCAAGCTGTGGCTGCTCTTGTACCAATTGAGTAGCTGCCCTAAGTTTTTCCTGAGAAAGGGGCTATTGGTCTACCCATACAGGATGATCTGATTTCCAAGTAATTGGGTCTGCACAATGCATTATTGAGGTAGCAGGAGCTACCAAGGCCCCTATGCTAAATTATGATATCCTAATCCACACCTTCTGGTATTGGGTGCCACTTCTATGGGGGTGAGAATTCCTCACTGTTCTTCCCTAGAAACTTGGTAGGCAAAAATCCCCAATCAAGCATCTGAGTACTGACTAAACCATTAGGACTGACAAGCAACACTCCTATATTTTTCAAAACATCTCTACTTCACAAATTAATTGGCCATCCAGGGAGCACATAAGGCTTAAAAAATCCAGAATGACTTCTTAATCTTCTCAATGTATAAAACTAGAACTTTGTAGAGGGGATTTACCCTGCCCTATACCTTGTAATTTTGTGGCTGCTGCATGAGTGGGTCAGGAAGGAGGCCAATGTAGCTTAGCAATAACAGATACAACAGCTCCAGTATCTAAAAGTCCTTTAAATTTATGCTCATGTATTGATAGTTCCATTTCAGGGCATTCCTGACCTTTTTTTTTTTCTTTTATTTTTTAAATCCAATTGGCAAAATCAGAGGAGCCAAATCGCCAATTTGCTTGGGGCCTCTTTTGAAGGATGTGGCCTGAGAAGCAGAATTAGCATCTTTATACTATTCTTCTAACTTTCTGAAATAGCCGTGAGACACATTCTTTTTTTTTTTATTATTAATTTTGATGGGGTGACCTTGATAAATTGTCTTCTGTCACCTTTTAACTGGATTTTTGTTTCCCTCCCCTCCCCCAACCCGCTCTCTCTTCTCCCCCCCACCTTGTAACCCCAACACTGTTGTCTATGTCTCTGAGTCTCATTTTTATGTTCCACTTATGTATGGAATTATATAGTTCTTACTTCTTTCTGATTCACTTATTTCGCTCAGTATAATGATATCAAGTCCCATCCCTGTTGTTGTAAAAGATCCAAAGTCATCATTTCTTATGGCTGAGTAGTATTCCATAGTATATATATACCAAAGCTTTTTAATCCACTCATCCTCTGATGGACACTTGGGCTGTTTCCAGATTTTTGCTATTGTGAACAATGCTGCCAGAAACTTGGGGGTGCATTTCTCCTTTTCAAACAGTGCTATGGTGTTCTTGGAGTATATTCCTAACAGTGGTATAGCTGGGTCAAAAGGCATTTCAATTTTTAATTTCTTGAGGAATCTCCATACTGTTTTCCAGAGTGGCTGCACCAGTCTGCATTCCCACTACCAGTGCAGGAGTGTTCCCTTTTCTCCACATCCTTGCCAGCACTTATTCCGTGTTGTTTTATTGATGAACACCATTCTGACTGGTGTGAGGTGATATCTCATTGTGGTTTTAATTTGCATTTCTCTAATCATTAGTGATGTTGAGCATTTTTTCATATGCCTATTGGCCATCTGTATGTCCTCTTTGGAGAAGTGTCCATTCATTTCTTTTGCCCATTTTTGGATTGGATTGTTTGTCTTCCTGGTATGAAGTTTTACAAGTTCTTTATAAATTTTGGTTATTAACCCCTTATCAGACGCATTGTCAAATATATTCTCCCATTGTGTAGTTTCTCTTTTTATTCTGTTCTTATTGTCTTTAGCTGTGCAGAAGCTTTTTAGTTTAATAAAGTCCCATTTGTTTATCCTGTCTTTTATTTCACTTGCCTGTGGAGACAAATCAGCAAATATATTGCTGAGAGAGATGTCAGATAGCTTACTGCCTATGTTTTCTTCTAAGATGCTTATGGTTTCATGGCTTACATTTAAGTCTTTTATCCATTTTGAGTTTATTTCTGTGAGTGGTGTAAGTTGGTAGTCCAGTTTCATTTTTTTGCAGGTAGCTGTCCAATTTTTCCAACACCATTTGTTGAAGAGGCTGTCTTTACTCCAATGTGTGCTCTTATCTCCTTTGTCAAATATCAGTTGTTGATAAAAGTGTGGGTTTATTTCTGGGTTTTCAGTTCTGTTCCATTGATTTATATGCCTGTTCTTATGCCAGTACCATGCTGTTTTGAGTACAATGGCCTTATAATATAACTTGATATCTGAAAGTGTGATACCTCCCACTTTATTCTTTTCAAGATTGCTGAGGCTATTCGTGTTCTTTTTTGGTTCCATATAAATTTTTAAAATATAACCCTGGCCGATTGGCTCAGTGATAGAGCGTTGGCCTGGCGTGCAGAAGTCCCGGAATTGATTCCCGGCCAGGTCACACAGGAGAAGCGCCCATCTGCTTCTCCACCCCTCCCCCTCTCCTTCCTCTCTGTCTCTCTCTTCCCCTCCTGCAGCGAGGCTCCATTGGAGCAAAGATGGCCTGGGCACTGGGGATGGCCCCTTGGCCTCTGCCCAGGCACTAGAGTGGCTCTTGTCACAACAGAACAACACCCCGGAGGGGCAGAGCATCGCCCCCTGGTGGGCAGAGCATCGCCCCCTGGTAGGCATGCTGGGTGGATCCCAGTCGGGCGCAGGAATCTGTCTGACTGTCTCTCCCCATTTCCAGCTTCAGAAAAATACAAAAAAAATAATAAAATAAAAAATTAAATTAAATATATGTTCTATATCTTTGAAGTAAGTCATTGATATTTTAATCGGTATTGCATTGAATTTATAAATTGCTTTGGGTAATATAGAAATTTTAATGATGTTTATTATTCCTAACCATGAGCATGGTATATGCCTCCACTTGTTTGTATCTTCCCTGATTTCTTTTATCAATGTTTTATAATTTTCCAAGTACAAGTCTTTAATCTCCCTGGTTAAATTTATTCCTAGATACTTTATTTTTTTGGTTGCAATGGTAAAGGGGATTGATTCCTTGATTTCTTTTTCTGACAGTTCATTGTTAGTGTATAAAAATCAATACTCTGATTTCTGAGTATTGATTTTATATCCTGCAACCTTGCTGAATTCATTTATCAGGTCTAGTAGTTTTTTGACTGAGACTTTCGGGTTTTCTATATACAGTATCATATCATCTGCAAATAATGATAGTTTTACTTCTTCTTTTCCAATTTGGATGCCTTTTATTTCTTTGTCTTGTCTGATTGCTGTGGCTAGTACTTCAAGAACTATGTTAAATAAGAGTGGTGAAAAGGGACACCCCTGCCTTGTTCCTGATCTTAAGGGGATTGCTTTTAATTTTTGCCCATTGAGTATTATATTGGCTGTGGGTTTGTCATAGATGGCCTTTATCATGTTGAGGTATGTTCCCTGTATTCCTACTTTGCTGAGAGTTTTGATCATGAATGGGTGCTGGATTTTTTATCAAATGCTTTTTCTGCATCTATAGAAATTATCATGTGGTTTTTCTCCTTCCTTTGTTTATGTGATGAATCACATTGATTGATTTGCGAATATTGTACCAGCCTTGCCTCCCAAGAATAAATCCCACTTGATCATGGTGTATGATTTTTTTCATATCTTGCTGGATCTGGTTTGCTAATATTTTGTTGAGGATTTTTGAATCTAAATTCATCAGGAATATTGGCCTATAATTTTCTTTCTTTCTGTTGTGTTTACCTGGTTTTGAAATCAGAATTACGCTTGCCTCATAAAAGGAGTTTGGAAGTCTTCCTTCCTCTTGAATTTTTTGAAATAGCTTGAGAAGGATAGGAGTTAGTTCTTCTTTGAATATTTGGTAGAATTTACTTGTGAGGTCATCAGGCCCAGGACTTTTCTTTTTGGGGAGTTTTTTGATAGCAGTTTCAATCTCATTTGTTGTAGTTGGTCTCTTTAGGTTTTCTGATTCTTCCAGATTGATTTTTGGAAGATTATATGTTTCAAGGAATTTGTCCATTTCATCTAGGTTGTCTAGCTTTTTGGCATACAGTTCTTCATAGTATTTTCTTACAATGTTTTGTATTTCTGTTGTGTCAGTTGTTATTTCTCCAATCTCGCTTCTAATTTTATTTATTTGAGTTCTCTCTCTTTTTTTCTTGGTGAGTCTGGTTAAAGGTTCATCGATCTTGTTTACCTTTTCAAAGAACCAGCTCCTGGTTTCATTGATCCTCTGTATTGTTTCTTTAACCTCTATGTCATTTATTTCTGGTCTGATCCTTATTATTTCCTTCCTTCTACTAGCTCTGGGCTTTACTTGATGTTATTTTTCTAGTTCTTTTAGATGTAGGGTCAAGTTGTTTATTTGAACTTTTTCTAGCTTCTTGAGGTATGCCTGTAATGCTATAAACTTCCCTATCAGGGCTGCTTTTGCCCTGTCCCATAAATTTTGAGTTGATGTATGCTCATTATCATTTGTTTCTAGGAATTTTTTAATTTCTTCTTTGATCTCATTGCTAACCCATTCATTATTTAATAACATGCTATTTAGTTTCCAAGTGTTTGAATGCTTTTCAGTTTTCTGTTGTGGTTGATTTCTATTTTAATGCCATTGTGATCAGATAAGTGCTCGATATGATTTTAATCTTCTTAAATTTGTTGAGACCTCTTTTGTGCCCTAATATGTGGTCTATTCTAGAGAATGTACCATAAGCGCTTGAAAATAATGTATATTCTGCTGTTTTAGGGTGAAAGGTTCTGAAGATATCTATTAAATCAAGTTGATCTAATATGTCCTTTAAGCCTGCTGTTTCTTTGCTAATTTTTTTTTTCTTGGGGATCTATCTAATGATGTTAATGGGGTATTGCAATCCCCTACTATTATAGTATTGCTTTTGATCTCACCCTTTAAGTCTACCAAATTCTGCTTTATATATTTAGGAGCTCCTATATTAGGTGCATAGATATTTATAATGGTTATAACTTCCTGTTGGATTGCTACCTTTATCATTATGTAGTGACCTTCTTTATCTCTAACTATGGTCTTTGTTTTAAAGTCCATTTTGTCTGATATAAGTATTGCTACCCCAGCTTTTTTTTCATTTCCATGTGCGTGAAATATTTTTTTCCATCCTTTTATCTTCAGTCTGTGTGCATCTTTTGATTTAAGGTGTGTCTCTTGTAGACAGCATATGCATGTGTCCTGTTTTTTTATCCACGCAGCTGCCCTATTTCTTTTGATCGAATTATTTAGTCCATTTACATTTAGGGTTATTATTGATATGTAATTGTTTAGTGCCATTTTATTCTTTAAAACTGTACTCCTCTTTTGCTATATTCTTTTCCCTCTTTGATCTGTTTACAACAGGTCCCTTAGTATTTCTTGCAGCCTTGGTTTAGTTGCAGTGAATTCCTTGAGATATTTTTTTGTCTGTGAAGCTTTTTATTTCTCCTTCAATTTTAAATGATAGCCTTGCTGGATAAAGTAGTCTTGGTTTTAGGCTCTTGTTCTGCATTACTTTGAATAATTCTTGCCATTCCCTTCTGGCCTCAAGTGTTTCTGTTGAGAAGTCAGAATTCATCCTTATGGGGGCTCCTTTGTAGGTGATAGTCTTTTTTTCTCTAGCAGCTTTTAATATTTTCTCTTTATCACTTAGCTTTGGTATTTTAAAAATGATGTGTCTTTGTGTTGATTTCTTTGGGTTTCTCCTGAATGGAGTTCTCTGTGGTTCCTGAACATGTGAGATGTTTTCCTGCCTTAATTGAGGGAAGTTTTCAGCTATGATATGTTTGAAAAAAGTCTCTATCCCTTGTTCTTTCTCTTCTTCTTCAGGAACCCCTATGATGAAGATGTTATTTTGCTTCCTATTGTCACAGAGCTCTCTTAGAGTTTCCTCAGACTTTTTGAGTCTCTTTTCTCTTTTCTGCTCTGCTTCTGTGCCTTTATTTATCATGTCCTCTAACTCGCTGATTCAATTCTCTGCTTCATCCATCCTGCTTTTAATTCCTTCCATTGTATTCTTTATTTCAAATATTGTATTTGTCTTTTCTGATTTTTTAAAATTATTTCAATGTCCTTTTTTATATTTGCTAGCTCTTTATTTAGGTTTTTGTAATGACCATCTATTGTTATTCTAATATCTTTGAGCATCCTAACAATCGTTATTTTAAACTCTGCATCTGGTAATTTAGTTATATCTGATTCATTTAGGTTCTTTTCTGGGGATTTCTCTTGGTTCATTTGTGTTGCATTTCTCTGCTTCTGAATTTTTTCTTCACAGGAGTGGCTGTGATAACATGCTCAGGTGCACAAGCCTTGGTGGCCTTGGCCTTTGCCCCACCCACGTGGACGACGTTATGTTCAGTCCTGAGGTCACTGGCGAGCACCTCTGCTCAGCTGCGGGTCTCCGTCTGTTTCCAGGCTTTCACCCCGCCCTTGCGGGAGGAGCCCACTCATGGAATGGCTGCTAGCCTTATCTCTACAGGCTGGGCAGAATTGCGTGCCCATGCTTAGCTCAGTAGAGGAACTCAGCCTGTTCTTGGGCTTTTGGCTCCACCCCCATGGTAGGAGCCATCTCCCAAGTCAGACCACAGGCCTGGTTTGCACGGGTGGGGCTAGGCTGTGCTCCTGCGCCCTTGCTCAGGGGCTGGTCTCCACCCTTTCCTTGTTCCCGCCCTTCTCCCACAGGCTGGATTACAGGCTGCCAGCAGCTGGACTTGATCGCTTTTGCATGCTCTCTCCTCCCCAGCCGGACAAGACTGTGCTTTCACCTGAGCCCAGTGGTGGCCAGCTGGCTTCTGCCCCTGTTAGCAGAATGGTTCTTCCGTCTCCCGCTGCTGCCCATCCTCCGGTGAGCCCTCAGCTGCATGGGTGCGGGCACTGCAGCTCAGACTTTAACACTCACTACTGTAGCCCTGAAAGCTCCCTCCTTCTAAGCAACTCTGCTCTGAATGCCGTGGGGGGAGCTTGTTTGTCTGCTCTCCTGCTTCCCTTTGCTTGTATTACTGTTTCCGGGGGAAATATTCACTTCAGATTTGGGGAGTGACTCATCCCAGGGGTTAGGCTGGCTGTCTCCCAAAATGTTTCTCCCTATGCTTTCCAGATTACACTCCCCTTCTGCTACTCTGGCACTCTCCCTCTCCCCATTCCCCAGAGCCCCAGGTGAGTGGTTGTGAGAGAGGTGTTCTGCACAGTCCCTTTAAGAAGAATCCCAGGTCTGAGAAATCAGACTCTTTCTCTCAAACAGTATCCTGACTTGTTTCCAGCTAAATACTGTCCTTATGCCTCTTCTGGGCTCCGGTGCTGCAGGCTGGGGCTTTGTTCCTGGGGCTCAGGACCTTCCCCTCTCTGCTAAACTCACTTCTTGCCGCGGGAGTCTCTCCCAGCTGCCGTTTGCTTTGGGGAGCTGGGCAGCCCTCTCCGCGTCTCTGCTTTTCCTACCAGTCTTGGTGTGGCTTCTTCAGTGTTCCTTGGTTGAAGAGTCCTCTCAGTTTAGTCCAAAGTTGGTTTTTCCAGATGATAGTTCTTAAAATTAGTCTGTAATCCACTTCGGTTCTGGGAGGTAGATGTTGGTAGGTCCGCCTACTCCAGCACCATCTTGTCTTCCCTTGTTTTGTTCTTTTTATCTGGTTGGATAACCCCCTTTAGTATTTCCTGAAGTGGGGGGGTTTTGGTGATAAATTCTCTCAGTTTCTGTGTCTTTAAATGTTTTCATTTTCCCTTTATATTTGAAGGATAACTTTTATGGATATAGTATTCTTGGCTGGAAGTTCCTATCTTTCAGTACTTTAAGTGTTGGGGTCCACTCTTTTTTGGCTTTCAGAGTTTCTGTTTAGGAATCTGATGATAGCCTAGTGGGCCTTCTTTTATATGTTTTATCCTTCTTCTCCCTAGCTGACTTGAGGATTCTTTCTTTGTCATTGATTTGTGATCATTTTATTTTGATGTGCCTTGGAGTAGGTTTGTTTGGGTTGAGGTAATTCGGCATTCTGTTTGCTTCTTGAATTCAAGGCTCTAACTCTTTCCACAGGCTTGGGAAGTTCTCACCGATTATTTGTTTCAATATGTTCTCTATTCTCTTTTCCTTCTCTTCCTTTTCTAATATACTTATTCTTTTATTGCTCTTCCTGATGGAGTCAGACAATTCTTGTAGGTCTTTCTCAGTTTTTTTTTTTTAATTCGTAAGTCTCTCTCTTCATCATTCTATCATATCTCTAATTGCCTGTCTTCAATGTTACTGATTCTTTCCTTTATCTGGCTTGTTCTGTTGGCTAACCCTGTTACCTCATTTTTCAGTTTGTGTATTGACTTTTTCATCTCTGTTTGGTTCTTTTTTATAGTTTTAATTTCCTGGTGAAGTACTCTTTTTGTTCATTCAGTTGTTTTATGAGCTCACTAAATTGCTCAGTGTTTTCTTGTATCTTATTGAGTATTTTTAGAGCTTCAATTTTGAATCATCTGTCAATAAGCTCCAAGGTTTCCATGTAATTGAGATTTTTTTCCTGGGGATTTTTTATCTTCTATCTGAGTCACATCTCTATCTTGTATGTCCATGTTTGATTTTTTTTTTCCTTAATGGTATTTGTGGGCGGTATTTTTAATAATCCCAATAAGAGATAACTTTTCCTTTTTCTGGCAGGAGATGCTGCACAAGATTTGCCTCTGCAAGATTCTTTGGTGATATGTTAAGGCCTAGTTGTCATCTTTGTAATAATGAAGGCAGAGTCAGCACACTGGTAGGAAGGTCTTACTGCTAGAACTTTGAAAATTTATGATACCAGCACTGGCTGACCAGGAGTCTTTCAAGACCCTTTCCCACATCCCCACAGAGCAGGGAATCTAGTCTCTGGGTGCCCCCACCTCCCACAGGAAAGAGCAGCCTGGGGACCAAGTGGAGGGGGGTCTGCCATGACTGCTCTTTTCAGAGCAAGGAGAGCAAAGAGGAACGAGGGGGCTGGGGTGACAGAGTCCAGTCCCTCCTCTGATATCACTCTAAATTCTCCAGGCACAGCCCTGGGCTGGGCTGGTGGTGTGTGCCACAAACCGGTTTCCCTGAGTTTAGGGAGCTGCTGTTTCAAAGATTGCTGATCAGGGGTGTTCTATCCACACACACTAAACTCCCTCCTCTAAGCCAATGCCCGAGCTTTAAAGCTGGTGGCTCACAGATCCCAGCCTCAATTTCAAGTGAGTCTGGCACCACAGGGATAAATTGTGCCAGTCAGGTGGATAGATTAAGTGCAGCCCAGTGTCCTGTGGGCTGTTTTCCACCGTATTAAACAATTTAATTGCCTACAGAACTAGGCTCACTTCTAAAGTCTTTCAAGAAATCCACCTTAAACACATGCCAAACCCAGGTATAAATGTTTAGCCTCTTGATTCCAGAGATTTGTTCAGATTTATTCTAATTAAGAACATTTTCTTCTTTTTGCAAGAATTGTTGAAAACCTATTCTTATTCAATAGTTATGAAAGAGATGTCTCAGAAGACTGCAAAAAACAAACAAACAACAAAACAAAACCCCACACACTATTTTGTACTGGTCATATTGAGTTATTCCAGTTCTGGGAAATATATGTAAAAGTAATCAAAAGTTGTACTTAATAAGCCATATACAAAAATGCCAATTATAATAATGTTTGCATAAAATTATATTACAAAAGACTAATTATCCATATGATTTTTGGCAAGTTACTTTAACACTTTGTGGCTAAAATTTCTTCCACCATAAAATAGAAATAATAATAGTACTTACTTAAAAGGTGATTTTGAGTTTTAAATGGAGTTAACATATTAATATGTGCACATAGTAATTAATAATTAAAATTATTTTTATAATATGGGTAACAAGTAGTGTAATAAATTATGGTATTATCATTGAAAACATATCAGTCATTAAATTTTTAAATAAAAATTAATATTAATTACATTAAAAACATGAAATGAAAAAAATAATACATTTTTAACATTTATGTAATTGTAACTAAGTACATAGATTTAAAAAACTAGAATAGAATATATCATAATCATTTTCAACTAATTGATATATAAACTGTAGAAATATGCTTTTTTAATTCATATTTTCTTTAGAGAAGAGACTGTTTTGTAAAAAATTACTAATTAAATATTAGTGCATTTTTGTCACATCACTGTACCTAGAGAAGACTTATATATACTACAAATTAATATATTTACTGTCTCAGATTTCGTTGAAATCTGCTATCTAGAAAGTTACTACCCCAGTGATAACTAAGTTACACCAAACCTGAACAGTAAAAAGTCACTGTAATAGGATAACGGAAAGTGATCATGCCAAGATCATATGGTTGTCTTGCTTGAACTTCAACATATGATTGTAAAATCTGAGCAGAGTTAAATCTGTGTGAAATGATGTGGTATTTTGGCAGTGTCATGTACAAGGCACACTCATCACCTAACAGCACGGTCATTTAGCCATTAGGCTGTCAGGTCATACTTGGTTACTAACTCTGAAACAAGACTCACTGCCTAAGATCTATACTTTCCTATTGGATGTATGTGAAAAAGTGATGACATCACAGAAGTAAAACAGCAGATATATTTTCAGTCATAAAAAAATAAACTCACAAATACAACAGAAAGAAATGCACTGAAATAATGAATCAAATAATGTGGCACAGCTGAGAAATTATAAGAGAAAATAAACTAAGAAGGCAGTAGCTAAAGGTAGTTCACTGAAGCAAAAGGTGAGCAGAGGAAAACTGTCAGGATTTGTAATCAGCTGCTGTGTAGTCAGCCAGCTAAAATGTGTTAGTAATAAAAATCAGCTTCTAAAAGATTATTGTTTATTCAGATTCTGGTTTAAAATAAAAATAAAATATGTGTATATGTGTAATACATTTTACACAGTAGAGAGTGGATATTTAGGAGCATACCAAATATGCTGTTGAATTCTCTAAGATCTAAAACATCCCTCAACAATTATAGAATTTGTGAATAAGATCAATCACATAGTAGTACAGAAATCAATGAGTGGATCTGTGGTGGGGACAAGAATTTTGACATTTAAATTAAAATAACACACATATTCAAGCAGTAAACTTTCATGTGCATCATCACAATGACTACATTTTAAATAAAATGTCATCTCTTTGTGAATCATTGCATAGTTTTCAATATACTATCTTTTTTAAATATTGTTTTAGATTGTCCAATTAGTCTGTAACTTTTGTGTAATTAGGATGTCATTACATAAATTACATAAATAAATTAAAATGATTATAATTTTGAAGTGTGAAATTTATTGTCTAATAAATACTGCTCAAGTAACAATTTTCCCATAATTAATAACTTTAAAAGATCAAAATGGCAAAGGTAAATGGCAATGGAGTAGGCAGATGTTACAACTCCTACCTCACAGAACCAAAGTGGATTACAACTTAACTTAGGAACAATCTCTTGAAAAACAACTTTGGACTAAACTAAGAGGAATATACAACAAGCATCTCTGAAGGAACCACACTGAGCTAGTAAGAAAGGTGGAGACACAGAAAGGGTTTCCCTGCTCCCAGAAGTGAGTGGCATCCTGGAGGATCTCTCACGGCAGAGTGGGATTCACAGAGAGTTGTGAACACTCAGCCCTAGGACCGTAGCCCCAAGCTGGAGCCCCAGAGACTAGAGGAGGTGTACAGACAGTATTTAGCTGAAAGAAGAGCCGGGTTACTCTTTATGACAGGTAGACAGAACTCACAGACCCAGGCTCCATTTTAAAGGGACCACACAGAAAACCTTATTCATGGCCACTTACCCAGGGACCTGGGAGTGGGGGGTGCCAAAGGGACTGGAATTGCAAGAGGAGAGTGTAATCTTGAGGGCACAGGGAGAGATGGTGGGGGAAAGCCACCCTGACCCCTGTACTGGGTCACTCCCCAAACTTAAAGTGCCCATTTTATCTAGAAGAATCAACACCAGCAAAGGGAAGCAATTACCCACCTACCTAAGGCTGTTCTGCTCCAGTTAGTGCAGAGAGACACTTAGAATCAGGGGAAAAATCAGAGACACAAGATTTGAGTGCTGAGGTTTGGGCTACAAGCCCCCCCACCCTGCTGAGTACCCTCCAAAGGACAGAAGGTCCTGTCTGCAACACTTGGCCAGCAAGGTGGTCGGGGGCAAAGCCCAGCAAGCCAGCCCATGTGGCAGTGATAGTGAAGGGCAAAGCCTGGAGAGGCATTCTGTGTGACCATTGAGGGTGGAGCCCACTGGCCCATGTTGCAAAGGAGAAGGGTAGAACTTAAAGAGATATTTTATATGCTCACAGAGGCAGAGCTAGGAGAGGCAGCTTGTGCACTGATGGGGGAAGAGCCCAGCAAGGCAAGGAGTCCCTTGTAACTACGGAGAAGCCAAACTGTGGCCTGAAAGTCCCTGCTAGTGCCCAAGTGCTTGAGAAGGTGGAGGAAGAGGGGGCTGTAGAAAATACCTCACATCCAGAATAGAGAGGCCACACACAGTGGCCCAGAGAAGATAAACGACAGCCTAGGAGTGCAGCTGGTAGTTTCAATGTCATCAGTGCCCAGCAGAGGCAGCTACAAATTCTGGATCACCTGTAGCTCAAAGAAGGTTGCTAAGAGCCAGTCAAAAACAATGACCTTCACTGGCCTGCACCAGGTTCTGTCTAGAGAAGTCCAGTGCTGTTACATGAAGTGGCCCAGAACCTAACAACTATACTTAGAGCAGTATCTAGTCTATACAGATACAAAATCGGAAGACAGAGAAATGCAATTCAAATAAATCAACAAGAGAAATCCCCAGAAAAAGAACTGAATGAAATGGAAATAAACAAGATACCAAATGCAGGAGTTTAGAATAATGATTGTTAGGATGCTCAAGGATTTTGAGCAACAATAGTGAAGAAAACGAGCACCTAAACAAAGATATAGCTGGCTTCAAAAAGGATATTGAAACTATAAAAAATAGTCAGACTGAAATGACAAGAACAATATCAGAAATAATACACTAGAAAGAATTAAAAGCAGGCTGGATGAAGCAGAGGATTGAATCAACGATTTAGAGGACAAGACAAGTGAAAGCACAGAAACAGAACAGCAAAAAGAAAGAGGATCAAAAAGTCTAAGGAAACTAAGAGAGCTCTGTGACAACAGGAAGAGAAAGAACATCACATAATAGGGGTTCCTGTGGGAAAAGAGAAGGAAGAAGAGATAGAGAAACTGATTGAAGAAATCATAGCTGAAAACTTCCCTAAATTGATGCAGGAAAAAGTCATACAAGTTCAAGAAGTAAAGAGAATCCCACTAAAGAGGACTCCAAACAGACCTACACCAAGACACATCATAATTAAAATACCAAAGCTAAGAGATAAAAAAAAATAATAATAATACTAAAAGCTGCGAGAAAAGCAATCACTGTCCACAAGAGACCCACCTCAAAACAAAAGATGTACATACACTGAAAGTAAAGGGATAGAAAAAAAAAAACATTTCATGCAAATGGAATTGAGCTGGGGTAGCAATACTTATATCTGACAAAAATAGATGTTAAAACAAAGGGTATAGTAAGGCATGGAAAAGGACACCACATTATGATAAAGGGAGCAATCCAACAAAAAGATATAACCATTGTAAATATTTATGCATCTAATATAGAAGCACCTAAATATATAAAGCAGATTTTGATGGACATAAAGAGTGAGATCAAAAGCAATACTATAATAGTAGAGGATTTCAATACAATACTAACAGCACTGGATATATCTTCAAGACAGAAAATTAACAAAGAAACAGCACACTTAAAGGACACACTACATCAACTGGATTTAATAAATATCTTGTGAACCTTATGCCCTAAAACAGCAGAATATACAATCTTTTTAAGAGTTCATAGTACATTCTTTAGGATAGACCACATGTTAGGCCACAAAATGAGTCTCACTAGATTTAAGAATATTGAAATCATATCAGAATCTTCTCTGATTACAATGCTATGAAACTAGAAATCAATTACAATAGAAAATACAAAAAACAGTCAAACACTGAGAGACTAAATAGCATGTTATAAAATAATGAGTGGGTAAACAATAAGATCAAGGAAGAAATAAAAATTTTTCTAAAAAACAAATAAAAATGAACATACAACAACTCAAAATTTATAGGACACAGCAGAAGCAGTACTGAGAGGGAAGTTCATAGCATTACAGGCATACCTTAAGAAGCTAGAAAAAACTAAAATAAATAACTTAACTCTGCATCTAAAAGAACTTAGAAAAAGAACAACAAGCCCTGAGATAGTAGAAGGAAAAAAATAATAAAGATCAAAGCATAAATAAATGACATAGATGCTAAAAAAAAAAATACAGAGGATCAATGAAAGCAACAGCTGGTTCTTTGAGAAGGTAAACAAGATTGATAAACCTTCAACCAGACTCACCACAAAAAAAGAGAGAGGACTGAAATAAATAAAATTAAAAATAAGAGTGAATAAGTAAAAACTGACAAAGCAGAAATGCAAAGAATTGTAAGAAAATACTATGAAAAATTGTATGCCAAAAATTAAACAACCTAGGTAAAATGGAAAATTCCATGAAACATAGTATTTCAAAAATCAATCTGGAAGAATCAAAAACTTGAACAGACTGATTACAACAAATGAGATTGAAACAGTTATCAAAGAACTTCAAACAAACAAAAGCCTTGGGCTAGATGCCTTTACAGGTGAATCCTACCAAATATTTAAAGAACTAACTCCTATCCTTGTCAAGATATTTCAAAAATTTAAGTGGAGGAAAAACTTCCAAGTTCCTTTTATGAGGTGAGGATAATCCGCATCCAAAACCAGGCAAAGACAATACAAAGAAAAAAACTATAGGCCAATATACCTGATAAATTTAGACGCTAAATTTCTCAACAAAATATTATCAAACCAGACCCAGCAACACATGAAAAAAATTATATCAAGTTAGATTTATTATGGGGAGACAAGGCTACTAGAATATTTGCAAATCAATCAATATGATTCATCACATAAACAAAAAGAATGATAAGAATCACATGATAATATTAATAGATGCAGAAAAAGCATAAAATCCAGCACACATTTATCAAAACTCTCAGCAAAGTGGGAATACAAAAAACATACCTCAGCATGATAAGAACCATCTATGACAAACCCACAGCCAACATCATACTCAATGGGCAAAAATTAAAAGCAATCCCCTTAAAATCAGAAATAAGGTGGGGGTGCCTCCTTTCACCACTCTTATTCAACATAGTTCTGGAAGTGCAGGGCACAGCAATCAGACAAGAAGAAGAAATAAAAGGCATTCAAGTTGGAAAAGAAGAAGTAAAATTATTATTTGCTGATGATATGGTATATACATAGAAAACCCTAAAGTCTCAGTCAAAAAACTACTGGACCTGAAAAATGAATTCAGCAAGTTGGCAGGATATAAAATTAATAATCAGAAATCAGAGGAATTTTTATACACCAACAATGAACTGTCTGAAAGAGAAATTAAGAAGCCAATTATTTTCACTATTGCAGCAAAAGAAAAATAAAGTACCTAGGAGTAAATTTAACCAAGAAGGTTAAATACTTGTTCTCGAAAAATTATAAAGCATTGATAAAAGAAATCAAAGAAGATAAAAAACAAGTGGAAGTATATACCATGTTCATGGATAGGAAGAATAAACATTATTAAAATATCTATATTACCCAAAGTAATTTATAAATTCAATGCAATTCCTATTTAAATACCAATGACATACTTCAAAGATATAAAACAAATATTCCAAAAATTTATGTGGAATAAAAAAGAACACGAATAACCTGAGCAATCTTGAAAAAGAATAATAAATTGGGTGGTATCACACTTCCTGATATAAAGTTATACTACAAAGCCATTGTACTCAAAACAGCTTGGTACTGGCATAAGAACAGACATATAGGTCAATGGAACAGAACAGAGAACCCAGAAATAAACCCACACCTTTATGGACAATTGATATTTGACAAAGGAGGTAAGAGCATACAATGGAATAAAGACAGTCTCTTTAACAAATGGTGTTGGAAAAATTGGACAGCTACCTGCAGAAAAAATGAAACTAGACCACCAACTTACACCATTCACAAAAATAAACTCAAAATGGATAAAAGACTTAAGTGTAAGTCATGAAACCATAAACATCTTTAAAAAAAAAAAACATAGCTGACCTGTGGTGGCGCAGTGGATAAAGCGTTGACCTGGAAATGCTGAGGTCGCCGGTTTGAAACCCTGGGCTTGCCTGGTCAAAGCACAAATGGGAGTTGATGCTTCCAGCTCCTCCCCCTTCTCTCTCTCTGTCTCTCTCTCTCTCTCTTCTCTCTCCCTCTCTGTCTCTCTCTCTCCTCTCTAAAAATGAATAAATAAAATTAAAAAAAAAAAAAACATAGGCAGTAAGCTCACCGACATCTCTCGCAGCAAAATATTTCCTGATTTATCTCCACGGGCAAGTGAAATAAAGGACAGGATGAACAAATGGGACTATATCAAACTAAAAAGCTTTTTCACAGCTAAAAAATATATGAACAAAATAAAAAGACAAACCACACAATGGGAGAACGTATTTGACAATATGTTTGTTAAGGGGTTAATAACCAATATTTACAAAGAACTTGTAAAACCCAACACCGACAAGATAAACAATCCAATCAAAAATGGGCAAAATAAATGAATGGACACTTCTCCAAAGAGGATATACTGAAGGCCAATAGGCAGATAAAATAATGTTCAACATCACTAATGATTAGAGAAATGCAAATTAAAACCACCATAAGATATCACTTCACACCAGTCAGTCAGAATGGTGTCCATTAATAAAACAATACATAAGTGCTGGGTAGGATGTGGAGAAAAAGGAACCCTCCTGCACTGCTGGTGGGAATGCAGACTGGTGCAGCCACTGTGGAAAACAGTATGCAGATTCTTCAAAAAATTAAAAATGAAACTGCCTTTTGACCCAGCTATCCCACGCTTAGGAATATATCCCAGGAACACCATATCACTGATTCAAAAGAAGAAATGCACTCCCATGTTTATGGAAGCATTGTTTACAATAATGAAGATCTGGAAACAACCCAAGTGTCCATCAGTGGACAAGTGGATTAAAAATCAGTGGCACATATACACAGTGGAATACTTATGGGGCCATAAAAAAGAAGGAAATCTTACCTTTTGCAACAACATGGATGAATCTGGAAACTATTGCGTTCAGTGAAATAAGTCAGGCAGAGAAAGAAAACTATCATATGACCTCACTCATTTGAGAAATCTAATAAACAGTGTGAACTGAGAAATGGATTAGAGGCAGAGGCAGGATCAAAGGGACCAGAGGCAAAGCAGACAGAGGGAAAGGGGATGAGAGGATGGGATCAGAGAAGGGAAAGAGATTGGTGAAATTATATACACATAACACAGTGTTATAGAGAGCAGGAAAGCAAATCCTGGAGGGAAGGGGGGGGCTGTTGGGGAAGGGAGGAAAGAGGAATGTTAAGGGGAATACAGGGAAGGGGAAGATGCATTCAGAGGACACTAGAATCTATATAAACACAATAAATTAAAACCAATAAAAAAGATCAAAATAACTATTATCTTGGAAACAATTGACATGAAATGACATTAGACAAGTCTAGGTTAAAATTCTGATTCCATCATATACTAGTGATAAGATACATAGCAAGTTTTTCATATTTAGCTTCATCAACTAAGATTATGGTTAATAATTTTTAATTCATATATTTGTTGGAATAAAATAAAATAATTTATGGAAACTGTTAATTATAATGACTGAAATAAGGTAGTATCAATAACAAATTACAATTCTTATACTGTATATTTGAAATCTTAAAAATATTAAAAAGAAGCCTGACCAGGCAGTATCGCAGGGGATAGAGCATCAGACTAGGTAGGAGAGGACCTAGGTTGGAAACCTGGAAGTCACCAGCTTGAACATGGGCTCATCAGGCTTGAGCAAGGGCACATTAGGCTTGAGCTCGGGCTTACCAGCTTGAGCATGGAGTAGTTGCTGTTTTGAGGGTGGGATCATAGACATGAACCCATGGTTGCTGGCTTGAGCCCAAAGGTCATTGACTTGAAGCCAAAGGTCATGGATTTGAGCCCAACATTGGCTTGAGCAAGGGGTCACTCACTCTGCTGTAGCCCCCCTCCCATCAAGGCACATATGAGAGAGCAATCAGTGAATAACTGAGGAGCTGCAATGAAGAATTGATCCTTCTCATCTCTCTCCCATCCTGTCTTTCTGTCCCTATCTGTCTCTCTTTCTGTCTCTCTCTCTGTTTCTGTCATATACTCACACACACAAAAAAATTTTAAAGCAAAAATTGGTTTACCTACAATTACATGCCTATTGGTTAGTCCATAGTGAGCCAAGATTGAGAGTTTTAAAGTAAAAACAATGTTTTGCTAAAGATAAAGAACGTAACCATTACAAAGTCAGGCATTGAATGATTATTTTGTTTTTTATTTTTTCAAATATTTAATTTAAGAAACATAAGCCTGAAAGACATAAATACATTCCTGAGAACTTGCATACTTCCATCTGACAAATGTGTCTTTTCCATAGTTAGATGAAGAGTGCTTTTTAAAGTTTTCCTTGTCTTGACTAGAAAATTGTGGCTTCTTATTACACTCGACTGTCTGCAGGGCTCTGAAAAGGAAACTGCTGAGATTTGTCTGACTTAAATAAGTGTTGAGGTGTGAAAGATGAAAGAAAATACATATATGAGACTTTCATTCACTTAATAAAACATTTTTTTTTAATTTTCACACCTCTACCCTAAGAGTAACTATGTTGTTTCCTAATCTATCTTTTACATTTCTTTAGAATTGGCACAGATTGAAGGTAGGTACAAATACTTCAATAACAGCATTTTTTGAGAACGTACACATTTAAATCATAAAACAAAAGCTAAAGCAAAATATATGTTCTACCAATAAAAAGTCTTAAAAGTTCTGGTAGTGTTTAAAAACGGGCAGTTTCTGTTCCGTTTCAGCGTTTTAAACAGAAGCTTCCTTCTTGGATGAGCTCTTGCAGTCTTGAACTGTGCATTCAATAATACTTTTGTAAATGAATCACTGTTGCATTCATACAGATAGCCTCTGAACAGATGTCAGAAAGTAAAGATTGGCTGCTTCTAGACCTAGCTGCTGCTGCTAAGTCTCGCGAGCTTTGTCAGTAACAGTTGATTGTAACGCCAGTGCAGTCCAATTTACAGGCTGGAGCAGCAGCTGCGTATGGCATTTCTCTGAAGTAATTCATGATTTCCGCTCCTTGAAAACTATATCATCTTTTGTTGCAGTGAGCCGGGTAAGTTGTTACGAATTTTCATCTTCTTGTAGAGATGCAAGTTGCTGTGAAACTCATTCTGTAGAAGGATTGAGATCCCTTCACGTGTTTGCTGTGCCTCTTTAGTGCTCCGTGGAGGACAGTCACTGCAAAAGGGCAGATGAAGCAAGTGAGCAGGCACATACATCAAGTCTTCCTATTACTATTCATTGAACACAGACTGAATCCATTTAACTGCTGAGGAAATAATGAATTTATTCAATTTCGTATAAAGGATCGTAGCATTTGTGGAATCATTGTTTTGTGTGTTCTTGGAGCATTACCTAAGCAAAAATGTTTTATGCTGTGCTTCTTTATCCTTAAATGCACTGTTTAGTGAGTTTCTACTTAAAAGAGTAGGAAAAGTGGTTTTTGACTAGTTTTATTCTATTTTTTGAGTTGTATGGGAAGAAAAATTATCTTATTGTCTGGCATGACAGGGTGCTTTTCTTAATGAATATTTTGCCATCTGAAACTTGAACAATATCAATTGACAAAGGAAAGCTTTAAGTTTCTTATATCTGAAAAGAAAATCTATTTCTTAATTTGATTTACAAACTTTTGCTTCTTTTGCCTTGTTTGTCTTCTTTTAATGTGTGTGTAAATTATAGCAAAATACTTTATATTTACTATTATTTTTAATATATAGACTATAAAAATATAAACTTTTCATATTTTAATATTGTAAACCTACTTTTACTTTGATTATGTTAGTTTTTATTTAACCAGAAGATTAGACATTGAGTATAAAATGTATGAATTTTTAAAAGTAAACTAAATGTGAACAAAATTACTTTATTGTTTATGATTTGTATTTGTATTTTTTAATTTTTAGAGTATGTCTTTAAGATTTTAGTGAATATATCACATGATAACAAGTTCAATTGGGAGTTACTATTACTAGTCTGTGTAGTGCCTTCAATAATTAATATAAACTGTTTTGTAGTTAAAATAAATATATCTTACCTGTATTGATAGTTACTTTTTAAAAGGATGAACATAAGCTTTTAGAGAGTAGTTTTATCCTCTAAATGAATATCTTTAGAATTCTCTGTGAATTTGAAGTAACATGGCCTTTTGGATACAAAATAAAATTTCTAATTGGATTTACAAGGTTTTATCTTATTCTAGATTTGTTATTGCTTGTTTTCATGTCCTACTTTTTTAATTTATAAAAATGAGATATACTCCACATTTCAGTTTTTAAATATAAGCTAGTGATATATTCTAAGTGGCATCATATTTATAAAATTAATTTTTGATTTATTCTTTTATTTATAACAATACACATTTAAATTGTATGTTGTCTTCATTTTAATATTTTTATAGTAAAATGTGCTCATTCTTGTAAAAACTGTCCCAGATATTAGATAATTCTAAATTGAATAGATGTTAACTTAAGAACAGATTCAACTTACAAAGAAGACCAAAGATACCTCTCTAATATTAAATATTCAAATTATTCGCACAATGAAAAGTTTGTGAATGTTCTTCCTGACTGAGGACAGATACAGATCTTATGTTTCTCATGCCTAGTACAGTGTCTTCCATATACACACATCCTTTTAGTGCCTAATGGGTATCTGAAGGATCTCTGAAAGGCAGTAGTATAGTTTATTTATAAGCAAACTTCCTCAGCTCCCTGCTTCACTTTGCCTGCAACAAAACAAGCTTTTAGGTTTGTTATAAAGGCTTAATGTTTTAATTTAACCAAATTCATTTAACAGAGTTTGTGCTAGATCATATTATCTATGTAGCTCCTCTCCCACCATTTTAAGAGCCTTATTTTTATGTAGAAATACACATTTTATAACAACTATTTAAAATACAGAAAAATTATTCTATCCACACAGAAAACAATTTTTAATATTTGCTTGACTGTTTTTTAAGAAGTTCTTACCTGACCCAGTATTTTGAAAATTTGGTTGATATCCAGTTATAGAAAATAAATGGCAAATATTTATCTTTATGTCAATCATTTTCTTATACCCATATCTTATACTGTAACATTACAATTTTTCTTTTAAAATTGATTAAGGAATTTTGATAATACTTTTTTAAATTAAATTCAAAATGCAAAATAAAGGAAATTATATTTTACCTTTTTTATTTTGGAAGGTATAGATTGTTTTTTAATATTCCCAGTCAATTTTTTTATCTTGGAGTATTTGATATAATTCAAACACTACAGTATTTGTTATTTTTCATTTTTCAGGTTTTTACCCTTCTTGCTCCAATCATTTATTTTCTTTAGCAATTAAAAACAATAACTCCTTCCTTTTTTAAAAATATTAAACATTTTTTTCAAATATTAAACCTTAACACAAGTCAATTGTATTTGGCATGAACCCCATTTTTATGATAAATGTTATAAGTTTTTAGTGTTTAAAGTGTTTATTTAATGTGATAGCAGTTAATTTGTACCAGGATTTATAACAGAAAGAAAAAAATAAAGTATTATTGAATATTTTAATTATGAATAAATATTTAGATATATAGACTAATATTTTCATAACTACCCTTAATTATTTTTTTAGATTGTTTAGTTATGTGATTGCATATATTAAAAATATAGACATCTCTTAATGTTAAAATTATAGAGTTACAGGTTAGGTTCGAGAATAACAGATTATGAAAAGGACAAAATAGTGCTTATTTAAATAAGGTAATAAAACTAAAAAAATTCACCTTATATCAATAATGAGTATGAGAACACATGTGTATTTTAGTGTTAAAGTTTAGATTTGGTAATGTAACACTCTATAATAGATAGTATGAAGATAAGTTGGAATTGTACTGCCATTCAAGTGATGAATACATGCTTACAATGCTTGTTTTAATGTTATTAGTTGCATTTTTTACAGGATGATGAATCATAGATGTTCAAAAATCAAGATTATTTTTTGTATAAATCATATTATGTTACATTAATGTCCACTCAGCAAAAACTATAAAATAAAACACAAGAAATCAACCTAAATGACATGGGAATGATATTACAACCTTTTAGTTGTTATACTAGCTATTTTTAAACATATGTACTAAAATTTTTCACATTAATTACATATAAAAATAAAATATTTTGGTAATAATTATACTTGTGCAATATAATTAGTAAACTGTATAACAAGATTTTGAAAATTATCAGAGACTAAAATTATTAGGATTTAATTTTTGTTTTATTAAAACAAAATAATATTATATAAAAATTTTAAAAATGAAGCAAACTTTACATTAGACTTGAACAAACATTGATGAGGTAGGCCAAAGAGAGAAACGTATCCAACCTGAAATTCCTTGAGTAATCAGTTGAAATGTAGTTTAGAGTAAATCAGCATTGTATTTTAATTCTGTTTGCTTTCCAAAGCAGATTTTAAAAATTGCATCCTGGCCCTGGCCAGTTGGCTCAGTGGTAGAGCATTGGCCCAGTGAGTGGATATCCTGGGTTTGATTCTTGGTCAGGGCACACAGGAGAGGTGCCCATCTTCTTTTCCAACCCTCCCCCTCTTGCTTCTCTCTCCCTTTCTCTCTCTTCACCTCCTGCCACCATGGCTTAATTGGAGTGAGTTGGCCCTAGGTGCTAAGAATGGCTCCATGACCTCTGCCTCAGGTACTAAGAGGAGCTCAGTTGCTGAGCCATGGAACAACACTCCACATGGGCAGAGCATCACCTCTTAGTGGGCTTGCCAGGTGGATCCTCAGTCAAGGTGCATGTGGGAGTCTGTCTTTCTGTCTTCTCCAAAATCCTACCTCAATTTTTGTATGTAAAAGAGAGAAAAAAGGGCTTAGAAATTATCAGAAAGAAAAAAAATGCTTCTAAAACTATTAAGCTATCAGAAATATAAAATGTCATTAGTGTCAAGTCTACAGGAAACTTTATATTACTATTATATTTAGTTTTTATTATTTATAACAAAAATTACATTTATTATAATTATAATATCTAAATATCATAACAGCATAAAATATGTTTAAAATATTATGCACTTCAGTAATATATTAGATTGGTCCTGGTGAAAACTCAATTGTATTGAAATTCAGAACATAAAAGTAATATTCTTGTTAATTTTTAAAAGCATTATAATAACAATTATCTATGTGTATATATACATATGCATATTGATATTAATAGAATAAGGTATGGACAAAGACACAGCCATAAGCATAAACAAAGGTGTAGAGTTAGAGATATATCTGTAAGTGCTAAACACTGAACTAAATAGCATACTTTATGAATTTTTCAGATATTTTTAGAGGATCAAAAGTACTTGTTGATCACTAGCTGTCATATTAGCAGTGATAAATTAGGCTGATTTAAAATATGAGTATTTTAGATTTAGGACAGTTATCAGGAAAGGGCTTATTATTTGTCTTCTAAGACAATCTAAATTTTATTTTATTTATTTATTTACTTATTATTTATTTATTTTTTTACAGAGACAGAGTGAGAGTCAGAAAGAGGGATAGACAGGGATAGACAAACAGGAATGGAGAGAGATGAGAAGCATCCATCATCATTGTGACACCTTAGGTATTCATTGATTGCTTTTTCATATGTGCCTTGACCATGGGCCTTCAGCAGACCGAGTAACCCCTTGCTCAAGCCAGCAGCTTTGTGTCCAAGCTGGTGAGCTTTGCTCAAACCAGATGAGCCCGGGTTCATGCTAGCGACCTCCGGGTCTCGAACCTGGGTCCTCTCCATTCAAGTCTGAGGCTCTATCCACTGCGCCACCACCTGGTTAGGAAAGACATCCAATTTTTTTTTAAAAAAATTAGTAATAATACAAATTTTTAATGCTCCGATAATTAACTTTTGAATACATACAATGGATTTATAATTACAGTATCAAAAAGTATTAAAGAGAAGAGTTTCTATATTTGTGGACCTCTTTTATTATTATGTGGATGAGTTTGGTGTATGTATTTGACATTTTGAATCAGGTATTATTTCAGTTATATAAATATGTTAGGTATTTTATATTATATTTGGATATGGCCTGTGGTGGCACAGTGGATAAAGGGTCAAACTGAAATGCTGAGGTCGTTGGTTCAAATCCTGGGCTTGCCTGTTAAGGCACATATGGCAAGCAAGCGATGAACTGCTAAGGTGAATCAACTGAGTTGATACTTCTCACTCCCCACCCCTTTCTGGAAAATAAATAAATAAAATTTATAAAGCTCTATGAAAAAATATATTTGGATTACATTTCTCTGTCCCTCTTTGCTACATAAAGTTTCAGAAGCTGATTTTTAATTATTTTATTTTTAAAAACTCAAGAATGCATTATGAATATTTAACAAAACTTTGATTTCCCCAAATGGTGTCCTCATATCATCAAATAAATATTATTTATTAAAATGCCAAAAGATATACTTTTGTAGGTTGCCATGATTACTTTTGCTTCCCCCACTTTTTTTTAGTAATTTCTCAGCTTTAGTCTTATTTCACTTGTTTTAACTATCAAACTATATCTTACCATGCTAACATATTTACCCTTACTAGTTGCATTATACTTTAATAATTAACAAATTAAAAAATATGCATTGAGTAATTTCTGAGTGTAAAATTCCTTCTAAGTCAGTATCTCCACCAGTGCATTGTATTATCAACCCCTGGTTTTCTCCATGGACTTTGTAATTCCAGTAGAGAAGATTTCACAGTTATTGAATTTCAGAAAAATTATTTGGTATATATTTGTCACCTTCCCTTGTCAGTTTTTCTTCTAGGTCTTATAATGGTAGCAAACTTGTTAATTTTCATAATGTGTAAGATAAAAGATGCTTACTGTATTTTTTGTTACCTAACATGTAATGAATAGGTTTTCCAAAATTTTTTCTGACCATAGACTAAGGTTACATAGGGGAAGAAACCGCTGAGCATAAAGGACCATGGAAGGGACCATGGAAACAGAAAAAGACAATAATAGAAGACTAAAGATCATTAAAGTTTCTCAACCTACTTCACAGTTTGTAAAGTGCCAGGTAGCTGTGATTAGAACTGTTTATATTTCAGAGAATACATGTGCTTGTATTTCCTTCTCTAACCAAGGCAGAAATTATATCTATAATAAATACACTACCACTTATTGCCACTTCATGGTAGGGCTATGTATGGTAATAAGTATACATACACGGTTGAAACAAATTTCCTCTAGAATAGTAAATTTTCTTTACAAAGGTTTGATAATAAATTTTTCTAAAGTAAAATAATTTTTATTTTTTTATTTCACTTATTTTTTTAAACTGAAAACTAAAATATCTCCAGTTGTTTTTGTTGTGAACGCAAACCTTTGTAGTGATTGCGATTTATTCATTTTCATCATGTGCATGGTTAATAAGAACTACTATATTTTAGTCATTATCAATAAAATATAATGTCAGATGCATGAGGTTGCTAAAACATCCTACTCACCTCTCTTTCAGAAACCAGTGTGCAGAGCAAGGGTACAATCACATTTATCCGATTTCTTTTGCGGTTTCTTCTGTTCTGGGTTCTTACTGGGAAATCACACACTGAAGAAGACATTGTCATTACAACCATGAATGGTAAGGTTAGAGGGATGAACTTGCCAGTTCTTGGTGGCACAGTAACAGCTTTTCTTGGAATTCCCTATGCACAGCCACCTCTTGGTAGACTTCGGTTCAAAAAGCCACAATCTTTGACTGACTGGTCCAATATTTGGAATGCCACAAAATATGCACATTCTTGCTATCAGAACACAGATCAGAGTTTTCCTGGCTTCCTTGGGTTAGAGATGTGGAATCCAAATACTGACCTCAGTGAAGACTGTTTATATCTAAATGTCTGGATTCCAACACCTAGACCTAAAAACGCCACTGTAATGATATGGATTTATGGTGGTGGTTTTCAAACTGGAACATCATCTTTACATGTTTATGATGGCAAGTTTCTGACAAGGGTTGAAAGAGTTATTGTAGTTTCAATGAACTATAGGCTAGGTGCTCTAAGATTTTTAGTTTTATCAGGAAATTCGGAAGCACCAGGGAACATGAGCTTCTTTGACCAACAGTTGCCACATCAGTGGGTGCAAAAAAATATAGCAGCCTTTGGTGGAAATCCTAAAAGTGTAACTCTTTTTGGAGAGAGTGCAGGAGCAGCTTCAGTTAGCCTTCACTTACTTTCCCCTAGAAGCCATCCATTGTTTACCAGAGCCATTCTGCAAAGTGGATCTTCTAACGCCCCTTGGGCAGTAACATCTCTTTATGAAGCTAGAAACAGAACTTTGACCTTAGCTAAATTTATTGGTTGCTTTGAGAAAATGAGACTGAAATCATCAAATGCCTTCGAATTAAAGATCCCCAGGAAATCCTTCTGAATGAAATACTTCTTATCCCCTCAGATACTCTCTTGTCGGCAACTTCTGGGCCAAGTGTGGAGGTGATTTTCTCACTGACATGCCAGATACACTACTCCAACTTGGACAGTTCAAAAAAATCCAGATCATGGTGGGTGTTAATAAAGATGAAGGGACAGCGTTTTTAGTGTATGGTGCTCCTGGTTTCAGCAAAGATAACAACAGTATCATAACTAGAAAAGAATTTCAAGATGGTTTAAAAATACTTTTTCGAGGAGTAGGTGAGTTTGGAAGGGAATCGATCCTTTTTCATTATATGGACTGGTTAGATCCAAGAGCTGAAAACTACCATGAGGCCTTGGATGATGTTGTTGGGGATTACAATTTCATATGCCCTGCCTTGGAGTTCACCAAAAAGTTCTCAGTTTTCAGAAATAATGCCTTTTTCTACTATTTTGAACACCGGTCCTCCAAACTTCCTTGGCCTGAATGGATGGGAGTGATGCATGCTTATGAAATTGAATTTGTCTTTGTTTTACCTCTGGAAAGAAGAGTAAATTACACAAAAGCTGAAGAAATTTTGAGTAGATCCATAATGAAACACTGGGCAAATTTTGCAAAATATGGGTAAGTGCCATTTTTTTAATTCTTTGTTTTGTTTTGTTTAGTTTTGCTTGGTGCCTGGTGTAGACTTCATTAAAAGCACAGGAACCTGTAAAATATTTATTATTTGTACTTTAAACTGGTTTAGTTTTTTATTATACAGTGAATTTCAATTCCTTGCATCTGCATGCTTAAAGGAAATCATCAAACAACCTTTATGAAAAATGTTTTCTCATATTTCTAAAACATTGCAGAACACTTTAGCATGTAGTCAGAGTTTGTATGAAAATAAATAATTACCTTAAGAATTAAAATTATTGTGGCCTTGCTTTTTAACCTGAAAAAATTTTTAAATATTTTATTTATTTATTTTAGAAAGAGAGAGAGAGAGAGAGAAAAGGGGGAGGAGCATCAACTCATAGTTGCTTCTTATATGTGCTTTGACCAGGCAAGACCAGGGTTTCAAACCGGGGACCTCAGTGTTCCAGATCTACACTTTATCCACTATACCACCACAGGTCAGGCATAACCTGAAAGATTTTAATGTTAACAGGTCTAGGAAAGACTAGAAATGTATATTTTTCTCATTCTCTTAAGCAGGGGAACAGTGGTATCTGATACATAAAGAAACACACACATGGCTCAGGGAAACTAAAGGGCAGCATGGTGGTGGATTTCATCCTTGGATTACTCAAAATGCAGGGTTTGCAAAATATGGGTAAGTGCCCATTTTATAGATTTCCCCCCTAATAGGCTGCTTAGAACTTTCAGGTGACATGTGTTGGACAGAAGGTACAAGGCTCCTCATTTTTAGCTAAGTTGTTACCCACCTGAGGAGTCATATAGATGATGGTAGATAATCAGAAACTTCACAAAATAAAATATGTTCCCTCATATGTTATAAATAGTGTAATATTATGTCCTCAAGAGTCAGAAAAGTTTAAATATATATGCTAATTTGTATATTTTCTAATATTTTGGAATAGCTTGTATTAATTAGAATAATAAAAAAATTTGGACATCTATTTTTATATATGTTATAGAAAGTCACCATTAATTGATACATTAATCCAATTTGTCATACTATTTTTCTTGTTGTTGTTGTTTTTGTATTTTTCTGAAGTGAGAAGCAGGGAGGCAGAAAGACTCTCCCGCATGTGCTCAACTGGAATCCACCTGGCATGCCTACTAGGGAGTGATACACTGCTCATCTTAGCACTGCTGTGTTGCTTAGCAAGCAAGCTCTTCTTAGTGCCTGAGGCAGAGGCCATGGAGCCAGTCTCAGTGCCCAGGCCATCTTTGCTCCAATGGAGCCTTGACTATGGGAGGGGAAGAGAGAGATAAAAAGAAAGGAGATGAGGGAAGGGTGGAGAAACAGATGGGTGCTTCTCCTGTATGCCTTGGCCAGGAATCAAACCAGGGACATCCATATGCTGGGCTAATGCTCCACCACTGAGTCAACCAGCCAGGGCTTGTCATACTGTTTTTTATAACCGAAAAAAATGTTGATAGTGATATTATTGCTGTTTTTTATTAACTTCCATTAGAAATTTACTGTATTCCACATTACTGAATGTATCTTTTTTTCTTTTTTTTTTTTTACAGAGACAGAGAGAGAGTTAGAGAGAGGGATAGATAGGGACAGACAGACAGGAATGGAGAGAGATGAGAAGTATCAATCATTAGTTTTTTGTTGCAACACCTTTGTTGTTCATTGATTGCTTTCTCATATGTGCCTTGCCCGTGGGGCTATAGCAGATCGAGTAACCCCTTGCTCGAGCCAGTGACCCTGGGTCCAAGTGGGTGAGCTTTGCTCAAACCGGATAAGCCCGTGCTCAAGCTGGCGACCTCGGGGTCTCAAACCTGGGTCCTCTATATCCCAGTCTGACTCTCTATCCACTGTGCAACTGCCTGGTCAAGCTTACTGAATGTATCTTTTAACAAAACTCTTGTATAATAATTTTTTTTTAAAAATTATGCTAATCCACCATGTATGAAGCTAAATTCTTCTACCTGGCATTAAAGGGCCTCTCTAATCCTGCTGCAAACCATATTTTCCAACAAGACCTAGCTGGTTGGTAGAACAGTTTTCTCATGAATGTCCAAGATTTCATGTTTAGCCGCCTTCTTGTTCTGTTTAAGACATGTACTCCTCCCCTTTTAAATGATATCAGTCCTACTATTGTTTTGGGTCCTCAGCAACTATGTGTTTCATTTAGTGTATCTTTATTTTCTAGAGTTATAATTTCTTCAGATTGATTTTTCAGTCTCACTGAAGTTATTGACTATACCTTGTCCGTATACTATCTTTCATTGTATCCTGAGCTTCTTAACTAGATTAAACTAGTTTCTTGAAATAAAAATTGTGGTTATATTCTTTAAAGAACTGACTTGGGTATATATATTTAACAAATATTTATTTAATAGTTGAATGAAATTTTGTAAAGGCTAGTTTAAGTAAAAAATATATAGATACTGTATATATATTTTATAGTTACACAAGCTATTCTATTATTTGAAGTTCCGCAATAATTTATGCCTTCTCAATGTCAATTTACATTTTTGCTTAATAAGGATCATCTTATTTCTGAATTACTTATATCTCATTTTGTTCTTTTCCTAAAGGCCATATTCATATTAAATAATTTAAATATATTTTCAATTCTTTCTTATAATTGAGATTATACATAATTTAAAAGGTAATCTTTTCTAAAATTATCAATACCTATAAATTTTAAAGCACTCATATTTTGTATGTTAAAATCATCGAGAAATTTATATTTTCTTTTGTCACAGTGGAGAACATTGAGAATCAGATGTGGTAAATGTCTTGTTTATGGAACCAGGGTAGTGACAAATCAAAGAATAGAATCTGACACAATAGAATAAATTGTTTAATCCTAATTTATGATTACCATTTGTTAATGGGAAATTAATAAAGGTTTAAACATATTTGAATTGTAATGATCAATTTATATAAACATATTATTAAAAGATAAAAGTAAACTTTTTAAGTAGTTTAGCCATAATGATTTGTGATTTGTCATTTCAGATAATGAGGGTTTTTTTGTGTTCTTTTTTTTATTTTTTTAACAATTTTTTTAAATTTATTAAATTTAATGCAGTGACATTGATAAATCAGGGTACATATGTTGAGAGAAAATATCTCTAGATTACTTTGACATTTGATTGCACTGTGTACCCCTCCCCCAAAGTTAAATTGTCTTCTGTCACCTTCTATCTGGTTTTCTTTGTGCCCCTCCCCTCCCCCAACCCCTCACTCCTTCTTCACCCCATCTCCCCTCCCCCAACCCCCCACTCCTGTTGCCATCACATTCTTGTTCATGTCTCTGAGTCTCATTTTTATGTCCCTTCTATGTATGGATTCATATAGTTCTTAGTTGTTTTTTTTTCTGATTTATTTCGCTCCGTATAATGTTATCAAGGTCCGTCCATGTTATTGTAAATGATCCGATGTCATCATTTCTTATGGCTGAGTAGTATTCCATAGTATATATGTACCAAAGCTTTTTAATCCACTCGTCCTCTGACGGACACTTGGGCTGTTTCCAGATCTTCGCTATTGTGAACAATGCTGCCACAAACATGGGGGTGCATTTCTCTTTTTGGAGCCATTCTATGGTGTCCTTGGGGTATATTCCTAAAAGTGGGATAGCTGGGTCAAAAGGCAGTTCAATTTTCAGTTTTTTGAGGAATCTCCATACTGTTTTCCACAGTGGCTGCACCAGTCTGCATGTGTTCTTTTTTAATTTTTAAATTTGTTTATTCATTTTAGAGAGCTGAGAGAGTGAGAGAGAGAGAAAGGGGGTAGGAGCAGGAAGCATCAAATCCCACAATGTGCCTTGACCAGACAAGTGCAAGGTTTGTACTGGCAACCTCAGCATTCTAGGTCGATACTTTTATCCACTGCACCACCAAAGGTCAGGCTCAGTTAATGAGATTTTTAAATAATCCATCATTACAAAGTTGAAGAGAGAGTTTTCATATTTGTTGAGGGTTAACAACATGGCAAAAGCAATGTTAATCTCTTGGTATGCATTATCTTTTTTTCAAAGCATATAGGTTAGAATGCTTACATCAACTCCAGTGGAAACAAAACTGATAATTGCTACTGGTGAAAATCTAACTCTGCAGTTCTCAAACCAGGGAATAATGTCTGGAGCTGTTTTTGAGCACCATGACTGGGAATGTGGTTGTTCCCATTAAAGTAAAGGCCTGGGAAGCTGCTAAACACCCTGTTAAAAAACAGCCCCTACAACAAAGAATTATTCATTCTAAATTCCAATAATAACAAGATGGAGAAACTGCAGATTTCTACTTCCACATTACCTAAAAATGATACATAAAGAAGTCAAAAAGTAGAATTAGTAGTTATAAATCAGAAATATTAGTTTTCAAGTTTATGGTTTATAAAATGTGTAAATAAATTATTCTCCTTAAATAATGTCAAGTATACATTGTATGTTTCAATATAATTAGGTTCAAAATAATATTGAAATTTTCTTTGTGATTTTTTTATTTTGCCACTGAGTTATTTAGTAGTCTGTTATTTAATGTGCAAAGATTAGGATAATTTTTAGATATCTTGTTGTCAATTTCTAATTTAATCCAGTTCTAGTAAGAGACTATTTGAAAATATCCCATTTGAAATATATTGAAAATTATTTTATGAATGACCTGTTATATGACTTCTATGGGTGATTACTTTCTGTGTTCTTAAAAAAAAAAAGTGAATTCTTCAGTTATATAGTATGGTATATCTCATAAATATATGGTTGTTTGGGTCTTCTAATATTCTCTCTAATATTGTTTCCACTTGTTTCAAAGATTGAGTAAAAAGTATTACAATCTTCAACTATAATTGTGGCTTAGTTTATTTTTCCATTTAGCTCTGCTGATTTTCTCTTTATAATTTAAATCAATGTTCGCCTGACCAGGCGGTGGCGCAGCGGATAGCACATTGGACTGGGATGTGGAGGACCCAGTTTCAAGACCCCGAGGTCACCAGCTTAAGCATGGGCTCATCTCATTTGAGCAAGGCTCACCAGCTTGAGCCCAAAGTCACTGGCTTGAACAAGGGGACACTCAGTCTGCTGTAGCCCCCCCAGTCAAGGCATATATGAGAAATCAATGAACAACTAAGGAACTGCAACGAAGAATTGATGTTTCTCATCTCTCTTCCTTCCTGTCTGTCTGTCCCTATCTGCCCCTCTCTCTGACTCTGTCTGTCTCCCTATCTGCCCCTCTCTCTGACTCTGTGTGTCTCTGCCACAAAATAATAATAATAATAATAATAATTTAAATCAATGTTCTTAATACAGTGCATATGTGGGATTATGTATCCTTCACTGACTCTTTTTATCATAATGAAATGTCTTTCTTTATCCTGAAGTTGGATTTGTCTAATATTAAGATAGACTCATCCAGGTTACCACGCTATGTTAACATAATATAGTTTGTTCCATCTTTTTTATTCATCCCATTTAAGTTTTTTTAGAAACCTTTCTTAGAGTTGGTATAATTAATCTGCTTAGCATTTCTTATAATTATCAACATGGTTTTGTTTAATTCCACAATCTTGCTTATTTTTGTGGGGGATTTTTCCAATTTTTTTTTGTTACAGTTTGCATTCAACTTTTTTTATTATTATTATTTTTAAGTATACAGCATAGCAGATACATATTCATGTAGGTTACAAGTTCTCTCCAATAATTCATATGCCCATCTGGCACCACAGATAACTGGTACGGTATTGTTAAATGTATTCCTCATACAGTATTTTATACCTTCATGCCTATTTGTAACTACCAATTAGTACTTAATCTCATCACCACTTATTAGCCTGTGCCCCAATATCCTTTCCCTCTGACTTCAATCAGTTCTCTGAATCTATATGTCCATTTCAATATTGTTCATTTATATTGTTCTTTATATTCCACATATATGTGATAGCATATGATAGTAGTCTTTTTGTGTCTGGCTTATTTCACTTCCATCTTGCTTCTTTTTGTTGTTGTTTTTTTTTTTTTTTCTGTTCTCTTTTTTATTCTTCCCATTACTCCTTTTTATATTTTTTTAAATATTTTTTAAATTATTTATTTATTTATTCATTTTAGAGAGGAGAGGAAGAGACAGAGAGGAGAGACAGAGAGAGAAGGTGGGGAGGAGCTGGAAGCATCAACTCCCATAGGTGCCTTGACCAGGCAAGCCCAGGGTTTCGAACCGGTGACCTCAGCATTTCCAGGTCGATGCTTTATCCACTGTGCCAGCACAGGTCAGGCCCTTTTTATATTTTTTACATTAACTAATAATATTCTTATTTTCATTTATATTTAGATGTTTTAGTTTGCCTTTAATTTTTTCCAGTGATTCCTTTAGGTCCAATAATTATTTCTTTAACATAAGAATCTACTTAGAGTTAATACTGAACCACTTTACACTTTGCAACTGATATTGCAACTGATATTTCTCACTTTCTTCACAATTCATGCTTCTCATTTTCTTTTTTTTTAATTTTTTTTATTATTCATTTTAGAGAGGAGAGGGAGAGACAGAGGGAGAGAAGGGGGGGGAGGAGCTGGAAGCATCAACTCCCATATGTGCCTTGACCAGGCAAGCCCAGGGTTTCCAACCGGCGACCTCAGCATTTCCAGGTCGACGCTTTATACACTGTGCCACCACAGGTCAGGCTCATTTTCTATTTCACTCTTACAACTTCACAAATGTTAGACACTATGAGTATGGCTTCATGCATTCACCTCCCATGTTTTTCATATTGTTGTCATATATTTAGTCAATGTATTAATATCAAATTCCTTTAAAAATATGTTTTTAATAATTAGTTATCTTTATGTAACTTGATAAATGAAAAGGAAAATATGGTTTTTGTATTTATTATTTATATTCCTTATTCTTTTCAATGGGTTCTAGTTTTCCTCTGGTATTAGGTACCTATTTTTTTCTTTTTCTTTTTTTTTGTATATTTCTTTTTTTTTGTTTTGTTTTGGGGTTTTTTTGTTTTTGTTTTTGTATTTTTTTGAAGTTGGAAACTTCAGAGGCAGTCTGAAGGGGAGGCAGTCAGACAGACTCCCGCATGTGCCCTACCGGGATCCACCCGGCATGCCCACCAGGGGGCGATGCTCTGCCCATCTGGGGCATCGCTGTGCCACAATCAGAGCCATTCTAGCGCCTGAGGCAGAGGCTACAGAGCTATCCTCAGCGCCTGGGCCAACTTTGCTCCAATGGAGCCTTGGCTGCGGGAGGGGAAGAGAGAGACAGAGAGGAAGGAGAGGGGGAGGGGTGGAGAAGCAGATGGGCGCCTCCTGTGTGCCCTGGCTGGGAATTGAACCCGGACTCCCACATGATAGGCTGATGCTCTACCACTGAGCTAACCGACCAGGGCCTTTTTTGTATATTTCTTAAGTGAGAAGAGGGTAGGCAGAGAGACAGACTCTTGCATGCACCCAACCGAGATCCTCCTGACAAGTTCACTAGGAAGTGAAGCTTTGCCCATCTGAGGCATTGCTCCATTGCAATTGAAGCCATTCTACTGCCTGAGGTGAAGGCCATGGACCCATCCTCAGTGCCCAGGCCAACTTGCTACAATGGAGCCTTGGCTCTGGGAGGGGTAAAGAGAGATAAAGAGAAGAGAGAGGAAGAAGGGTGGAGAAGCAGGTGCTCACTTCTCCTGTATACCTTACCAGGAATCAAACCTGGGACACCCACATGCCAGGCCAACACTCAACCACTGAGACAACTGACCAAGGCTTGGTATCATTTTTCTTAATATTGAGAACAACCTTTAGATTTTTCATCGTGCAGATTGGTTTGTTACAAATTCTGTCAGCTTTCTTTTATATAAAAGTCTCTTTATTTTACTTTAATTGAAAGAAGTTTTATAAGAATATAAAATTCTGAGTTCATCATTTTAAAAAATTTCATCATGTAAAGATGTGTTTTATTATCTTCTTGTCTCTTCAGTTTGTGATGTAAACAAAGCCTTTATTCATAAGATTTTATCCTTACATGCAACATCTCCCCCTTCTCAACACCCCAAGTTGATGTTTAAATTTTCTCTTACTCTTTGATTTTCAATAATTTGTCCATAATGTTACCTGTTGTAATTTTTTTTTGTATTTTTAAAAGGGGTTTGCAGTTTCTAAGATACTTTCTGTTGATTTTTAGTGTCATATATGAATTATTTTGAATCAATATATCAGCAAATATTTTTTATGCATTATTCACATTCAAATCTTCTCCTAAGCCCCCATTACACATACACTAGGCTGGATAATAGTGTGCCATAGCTCACTGAGGTTCTTCTTCCTATTTTTAATTTTGCTTCTACTTTTCAAGGTAGGTAATTTTTTTTGTTGTTATTGATTTCTTTTCAAGCTCTGTGACTCTACTTTCTCCAATTTTTAGTTGAACTTATTAACTGAATTTTTTACTTCACTTTCATTTTCAGATTGAAAGTTTCCTTTTTTTAGTAGTTTTATTTCTTTGTTAAGAGTTATCCTTTGTTTCCTATTTAAAAAGATATTGTTCTTTAAGTTCTTAACTATATTTAAAATACTTTTGAGGTTTGTTTGTTCATTCAATATCTGGTTCATGGGATTAGTCTGTATTTTCCTATTTCTTTGCATGCCTAATAATATTCAAATTTATGCTAACTTTGTGGATGATATGCAGTAGAAACTATGTTATATTTTCTTCCTCTGAAGAATATATGTGTCCACTGATAAATGTGTTTCATTTACCAGGCAGTTCAATTAAGGGATGTGTATAGAATTGAATTTGTCTAAAATGTATAATAGGCTTGGTTTTATATTTTGTCAAAGTGGATACATTGCAGGTTCAAGATATTTTATAGACCTTCCAATTTGGCTGCACTTAAATGCACAAGTCTGTCTTCTCTGAGGATATTTCAGGTACTCAGTTTAAGGTTCTGTTAGGGTGGGCATAAACTAGCTCTCAGTATAATTCTTATGCTTAGGGTATGGACTTCCACTCATCTGAACACTGAGTATCAGTACAGTATTAAAAAGATATAAACAAAGTTCTGTTGATATTATGGTAATTATTATTCCCTAACTTGTCCCATCTCTTTTCTGCTCTCAGACCTGCAGCATCTTTGGTATGCTGCTTATATTCTTATTCTGCATGTAGTTAGCTCAGGCCTCAGCCAGTGATCTGCAGGAAATTCATGACGAGAATTCTAGCTCACAACCTTTGTCTAGGTCTCTTCTTTCTGAAGTCGTTGCCCCACAGATTCTGGGTTCTTCGTATTTCGTAACTTGTTTCTGTATCAGGCTCAGTGGAGCCACTGCACTCTGTTTAGGCTCAAGCATCCTGCATAGTAGATTATCCTCATGAGTAACCAGAATAACACAGGCTCATCCCGGAGTTCTCCTTGTCTCAAACATCATATACTTGTGTTGTCTAATATCTAATTTCTGAAACATTGTTTTGTTTTTCTGTTGTTGTTGTCCAGGATTATAATTGTTTATGTTGGGAAGGCTAATCTAGTTTTAATCACTCCATCTGGATAAAGATAAAAGCCCAGCCTCTCCCCATTTGCATTTTAAGGGAATCTAAACCTTTTATTTCTCAGCTGAAGGAACTCATTTTTTCAGTAACTTTAAAGTATATTACTAATTTCTAAAGTATATAAAAATGTTTATACTTTGTCTTCATGACAAAAATAAAGAAAACCTTAATCTATAGTAACATTAAATGGTGTTCAAATTTGGTATCTTTAATTGCACCTTTTGAGATTACTTACAAAACAGAAGTCATAATATAATTTGGTCTTTGTTAATTACAGCTACCACCTTTATGTATTTTTATTGTTTTTGCTTTATCTTCAATCCCTGCTCTAAAAGTGAACTTAAAATGTTACCCAAATAGCACACAGGTTTGTATGTACATTGCATCCATTATCCTATACTAATATATGTTGAAATATCAATTTAACATATCTCCATTAATTATTCATCCAAGCAATAACTTGGTGACCGACAAATTTAATTAAGCAGCATTTAATGAAATTCTTTCAGCACTATTCCAGTGGTAAAAGAAATTGGTGAAATCAAACTTAAGATATCAGCAAAACCAGAGCAGCTAAAGAAGGAAATTAAGCCAAAGTAAAATTAGATAATAATGTAACATAGAAGAAGATCATTATTCCAGAACCTCTCCAGTTGTGTCCTACAATTGTAAAGCATCTTTTGTTTACTATATCTTCTCTGGTTGCTATATTTAAAATTCTTCTCTTAGACTTCTTCAAAGGTAGCCATTCGAAGAGCAGTTATACAGTCTTCCTTGTCATATATACTTGCCCTGACATGTTCAATGTCAATCTTTCCACAGATTCTATGTACATATGACCTTAGACAAGTTATTTAAAACTTTTTACTTTTTTTTTCTTATCTTTAGAATGGGTATATAAATATACTTCCTTACTAATATATTGAAATATACCTTATCATGGACAGGGCATTGCATTCCTTCTTTATGTAAAAAATAATTCAGTTTTTCCTCTACCAAGCATACTCTACTTCAATCTATTTTAATGTAACATTAAACTTAGTTTCCATCCAAGTTTAACATTCTGGCATAACATTAAAAAATTAACCAAGTTTTCAAACCAATAAAAGTAACCTGCAAAATTGAGGCAATTAATATGCTTTTGTTTTTTTGGTGAGAATTCATTTATTCAGAACTCCTTTAAAATTGTTAATGCTTCTTAACATGCTTTTGCCAGAAATAAATGCTATGACACAAGTCACTTATATTTTATCTTATTTTGATATCATGAAAACAAATAATTAATTTGTAAGTAACTTTATACCATCATACCTGCTGCTATTCTCATGTATTTTATTTATTATTTGTTCTTTTATATTGTAAGGAAATTTATCACAAAAGTAATACTTTATTAAATTAATATTAAAATATATTACTAAAATTTCAGCCTCATAATTCACTGATCTATAAAAAATAACAAGAAGAATTCCAAGAAAGCAATCAATAAACAACTAAAGTACCACAACAACGAGTTGATGCTTTTTATCTCTCTCCCTTCCTGTCTGTATGTCCCTGTCTATCTCTCTCTCTGTCTCATGGAAAAAAAAATAATTCCTGGCCAGCTGGCTCATTGGTACAATGTGGGCCCAGTGTGTGGATGTCCCAGGTTCAATTACCAGTCAGGGCACACAGGAGAAGTGACCATCTGCTTCTCCACTACTCCCCCTCTTTCTTCTCTCTTTCTTCCCCTCATGCAGACACGGCTTAACTGATTTGAGAATGTTGGTCCTGGGTGCTGAGGATGGCTCCATGACCTCTCCTCAGGCACTAAAATAGCTCTATTGCTGAGCAACAGAGCAACAGCCCCAGATGGGCAGAGCATCCTTGGATGGAGGACTTGCTAGATGGCTCCTAGTCAGGGCAAATGCAGGAGTCTGTCACTCTGCCTCCCACTTCTCACTTAATAAAGTAATAATAATAAATAAATAAATAAATGTGTTTCTGATTTTTGTACTGGGAGTTAGGTGTGATCAAACAATGCAAAGCAATAATTTCTTAGTGCACAAGATGTTTTGGAAATAATTGAGACAATTTCATAATAAGCATTTTTTTTACCTACTAAATCACAATTATAATCATTCAAAAATCTGAGTTCAGATTTCTAGAACAACGAACTTTCTGATTTGAATTATTTTTCATCACATACACTGAGCAGTGTTTCATTCACATTACCATAACTTCTTTTTTAATTAATTAATTAATTATTCATTTTAGAGGAGAGAGGGAGAGGGGGAGAGAGAGAGAATTGAGGGAGGAGCAGAAAGCGTCAACTCTCCTACGTGCCTTGACCGGGCAAGCCCAGGGTTTCGAACCGGCAACCTCAGCAGTCCAGGCTGAAGCTTTATCCATTGCGCCACCATAGGTCAGGCCCATAACTTCTTTATCTACTAGAAATGCACTCAATAATAGTCTTTTAATATGTGTAATATGAAATTGATTAATTATATTAAATGTTTAATAGTTATATTTCTATCTTGTTTACTTATACCTGACACAAGAAATAAAGCAATTGACAAAAACAATATTTTAAACACACTTATTTTTCAAATTGATATATTTGTATTTTCTTTATGTATTCCCTGATTTTTCTTACCTGGCATCATTTTATATTTCCAAAAGGTAATAGAAAAACATTAGAAAAGTCTAAGAAAATAGAAGTGGAGACCCAGCTCTCCTTTATTCTAAATCTCCTTATATGAATTTAGGATGTATCAGTACTCATTATATAAATTTTATAGAAATCCCTTCACCAAAAAATTGATTTTTAAGTACACTTGAATTTATTTTTTATTAAATTTTTAACCTAAAAATAATATTCTCAAACTTTATGACAACACATTTCTTTAATAGTTAATTTAAATTTTTATTGATTGATTTTATTTTATTTTTATTATAATATCATTCATTCTATATTTCAACTCTGTAATTGACTATATAAAAAAGAATGCTATGCTAATTAATAAACCCTTTTATCATGGAATGCTCCTTTTTATCAACAATATTCTTTGTTTAAAAGTTCATAGTAGTCTGATATTAATATAGCCACTTTTTTTAATTAATATATATATATATTTTTTAGCTCATCTGCCAGGCATCTCTGCCAAAGGCTAGTATAGCTTTATTTTTATACACTAAGTTTTAATCATATGGTATGCAGAAAACATTGATTAATAATTGTGCTCCAAAATGGGTAAATATTTCAAGAACAGATTACAGGCCTGACCTGTGGTGGCGCAGTGGGATAAAGCATCAACCTGGAACATGGAGGTTGCTGGTTCGAAACCCTGGGCTTGCCTGGTCAAGGCACATATGGGAGTTGATGCTTCCTGCTCCTCCCCTTTCTCTCTCTCTCTCTCTCTCTCTCTCCCCCCTCTAAAAATCAATAAATAAAATATTTTAAAAAAAAAGAACAGATTACAAATATTGATCGACTTACGACCCATGCAACCCACGACCATTCAACTTTACAACCACAATCGCTAGCCACGACTGCTCCGAGTCTGGCGGCACAAGTGTTGTCCAGCTGTGCATATGAAAGTGCGAACCAGCCTCCGGCAGCACTACCATCTCCACGTGCACCATTTCAACTGTTATCCCAGACTCGGTACAGCAACCTGTGCCCTGTGTCCTGGATATTTTTTATCAAACCCCTCCCAAGATGTCCACCAAGAGGAAATTGTCCCTGCAAATATTAAAACAGCTGTACTGTTAATGCAGTGCTTCACTTAAACCTGACGAATGCAAAAACAAGAAACAAAATGGTGTAGAGATGACACAAATGGCATAAAATGAACAAAGAAAATCATGATATATAACAATAATGAAAGAAAACTATGATAGAATATGACTTAAAGATTCCTATAACACCATTTCACAGTACTGTACATATAGCCTACTCAACCTATGACCAAATTGTGTTATGACCGGTCTGTTGAAACCAACCATGATGATAAGTCGAGTACTAGCAGTAGTACACTTCTATAAGATATAAATCAGGTGGTAAGCCATTCTAAGTACAGTTACACAATACTTGAGCAGCAACAACAATATTGGCAAAAGCTTCTAAAAGGTCAGTATTGATTAATAAATCTACCTTACCTAATAGCCTATTGTCTAGTAAAATTCTGTTTGTCTACTATTTTCATATACTAGTTAAGTCCTAACTTTATTTATTTTTTTTATTTTTTAACGTTTTATATTTTTAATATTTTTTATTATTAAATTTAATGCAATGACATTGATAAATCAGGGTATATATGTTGAGAGAAAACATCTCCAGATTATTTTGACATTTGGTTGTGCTGTATACCCCTCCTCCAAAGTCAAATTGTCTTCTGTCACCTTCTATCTGGTTTTCTTTGTGCCCCTCCCCTCCCCCACCCCCTCTCTCCTTCCTTGCCCCATCCCCCCTCCCCCCACCCCCACTCCCATAGCTATCAAATTCTTGTTTATGTCTCTGAGTCTCATTTTTATGTCCCATCTATGTATGGATTCATATAGTTCTTAGTTTTTTCTGATTTACTTATTTCACTCCATATAATGTTATCAAGGTCCATCCATGTTATTGTAAATGATCCGATGTCATCATTTCTTATGGCTGAGTAGTATTCCATAGTATATATGTACCAAAGCTTTTAAATCCACTCGTCCTCTGATGGACACTTGGGCTGTTTCCAGATCTTCGCTATTGTGAACAATGCTGCCACAAACATGAGGGTGCATTTCTCCATTCTATGGTGTTCTTGGGGTATATTCCTAAAAGTAGGATAGGTGGATCAAAAGGCAGTTCGATTTTCAGTTTTTTGAGGAATCTCCATACTGTTTTCCACAGTGGCTGCACCAGTCTTCATTCCCACCAGCGGTGCAGGAGGGTTCCCTTTTCTCCACATCCTACCCAGCACTTATTCTGTGTTGTTTTGTTGATGAGTGCCATTCTGGCTTGTGTGAGGTGATATCTCATTGTGGTTTTAATTTGCATTTCTCTAATGATTAGTGATGTTGAGCATTATTTCATATGCCTATTGGCCATCTGTATGTCCTCTTTGGAGAAGTGTCTATTCATCTCTTTTGCCCATTTTTGGATTGGATTGTTTGTCTTCCTGGTGTTGAGTTCTAAAAGTTCTTTATAAATTTTGGTTATTAACCCCTTATCGGACGTATTGTCAAATATGTTCTTCCATTGTGTAGTTTGTCTTTTTATTCTATTCTTATTGTCTTTAGCTGTGCAAAAGCTTTTTAGTTTGATATAGTCCCATTTGTTAATCCTGTCTTTTATTTCACTTTCCCATGGAGATAAATCAGCAAATATGTTGCTCCTAGAGATGTCAGAGAGCTTACTGCCTATGTTTTCTTCTAAGATGCTTATGGTTTCACGACCTACATTTAAGTCTTTTATCCATTTTGAATTTATTTTTGTGAGTGGTGTAAGCTGGTGATCTAGTTTCATTTTTTTGCAGGTAGCTGTCCAATTTTCCCAACACCATTTGTTAAAGAGACTGTCTTTACTCCATTGTATTTCCTTACCTCCTTTGTCAAATATCAGTTGTCCATAGAGCTGTGGGTTTATTTCTGGGTTCTCTGTTCTATTCCATTGACCTATATGCCTGTTCTTATGCCAGTACCAGGCTGTTTTGAGTACAATGGCCTTGTTGTATAACTTGATATCAGGAAGTGTGATACCTCCCACTTTATTCTTCTTCCTTAAGATTGCTGAGGGTATTTGTGTTCTTTTTTGGTTCCATATAAATTTTTGGAATATGTGATCTATATCTTTCAAGTATGTCATTGGTATTTTAATTGGTATTGCACTGAATTTATAGATTACTTTGGGTAATATAGACATTTTAATGATGTTTATTCTTCCTAACCATGAGCATGGTGTATGCTTCCACTTGTTTGTATCTTCCTTGATTTCTTTTATCAATGTTTAATAATTTTCTGAGTACAAGTCTTTAGTCTCCTTGGTTAAGTTTACTCCTAGGTACTTTATTTTTTTTGGTTGTAACAATGAAGGGGATTGTTTCCTTAATTTCTCTTTCTGACTGTTCATTGTTGGCAAATAAAAATGCCTCTGATTTCTGAGTATTGATTTTATATCCTGCCACTTTGCTGAATTCATTTATGAGGTCCACAGTTTTTTGACTGAGACTTTAGGGTTTTCTATATACAATATCATATCATCTGCAAATAATGATAGTTTTACTTCTTCTTTTCTAACTTGAATGCCTTTTATTTCTTCTTCTTGTCTGATTGCTGTGGCTAGGACTTCCAGGAAATTATATGGTTTTTCTCCTTCTTTTTGTTTATGTGATAAATCACATTGATTGATTTAAAAATATTGTACCATCCTTGCCTCCCCATAATAAATCCCACTTGATCATGGTGTATCATTTTTTCCATAAATTGTTGGATCCAGTTTGCTAATATTTTGTTGACGATTTTAGCATCTATATTCATTAGAGATATTGGCCTATAATTTTCTTTCTTTGTGTTGTCTTTGCCTAGTTTTGGAATCAGAATTATGCTCGCCTCATAAAAGGAATTTGGAAGTCTTCCTTCCTCTTGAATTTTTTGAAATAGTTTGAGAAGGATAGGAGTTAGTTCTTCTTTGAATATTTGGTGGAATTCAGTTGTGAAGCCAACAGGTCCTGGACCTTTCTTTTTTGGGAGTTTTTTATAACTGTTTTGATCTCATTTGGTGTAATCGGTCTATTTAGGTTTTCTGATTCTTCCAGATTGATTTTTGGAAGATTGTATGTTTCAAGGAATTGGTCCATTTCATCTAGGTTGTCTAGTTTTTTAGCATACAGTTCTTCATAGTATTTTCTTACAATATTTTGTATTACTGTTGTGTCTGTTGTTATTTCTCCACGATTTTTAAAATTTTATTTATTTGAGTCCTGTCTCTCTTTTTCTTGGTGAATCTAAAGGTTTATCAATCTTGTTTACCTTTTCAAAGAACCAACTCCTAGTTTCATTGATCCTCTGTATTGTTTCTTTAGCCTCTATGTCATTTATTTCTGCTCTGATCTTTATTATTTTCTTTCTTCTACTACATTTGGGACTTACATGCTGTTCTTTTTCTAGTTTTTTTAGATGCAGGGTTAAGTTATTTATTTGAGCTTTTTCTAGCTTCTTAAAGTGTGCCTGTAGTGCTATGAACTTCCCTCTTAGTACTGCTTTTGCTTTGTCTCATAAATTTTGAGTTGTTGTATGCTCATTGTCATTGGTTTCTAGAAATTTTTTAATTTCTTCTTTGATCTCATTCTTAATCCATTCGTTATTTAAGCACCTGCTATTTAGTTTCCATGTGTTTGAGTATTTTTGAGCTTTTCTATTGTGGTTCATTTCCAGTTTCATGCCATTCAGATCAAAGAAAGTGCTTGATATGATTTCAATCTTCTTAAATTTGTTGAGACTACTTTTGTGCCCTAACATGTGGTCTATCCTAGAGAACGTACCATGAGCACTTGAAAATAATGTATATTCTGCTGCTTTAGGGTGAAAGGTTCTGAAGATATTTATTAAATCGAGTTGATCTAGTGTGTCCAATAAGTCTGCTGTTTCTTTGTTAATTTTCTGTCTTGAGGATCTATCCAGTGCTGTTAGTGGAGTATTGAAATCCCCTACTATTACAGTATTGCTGTTGATCTCGCCCTTTAAATCCATCAAAGTCTGCCTTATATATTTAGATGCTCCTATATTAGGTGCATAGATATTTATAATAGTTATATCTTCCTGTTGGATTACTCCCTTTATCATTATGTAGTGGCCTTCTTTATCTCTCACTATATTCTTTGTTTTAAAGTCCAATTTGTCTGATATAAGTATTGTTACCCCAGCTTTTTTTTTCATTTCCATTTGCATGAAATGTTTTTTCCATCCTTTTTCCTTCAGTCTATGTGTATCTTTTGTTCTAAGGTGTGTCTCTTGTAGACAGCATATGTATGGGTCCTGTTTTCTTATCCACGCAGCTACCCTATGACTTTTGATTGGATCATTTAATCCATTTACATTTATGGTTATTATTGATATGTAGTTGTTTATTGCCATTTTATTCTTTAAAGCTGTATTCTTTTTTTTGCTATATTATTTTCCCACTTTGATTTGTTTACAACAGGCCCCTTAACATTTCCTGCAGGATTGGTTTGGTTGTAATGAATTCCTTGAATGTTTTTTGTCTGAAAAGCTTTTTATTTTTCCTTCAATTTTAAACGATAGCCTTGCTTGATAAAGTAGTCTTGGTTGTAGGTTCTTGTTCAGCATTCTTTGAATATTTCTTGCCATTCCCTTCTGGCCTCAAGTTTTTCTGTTGAGAAGTCAGATTTTATCCGTATGGGGGCTCTTTTGTAAGTGATAGCTTTTTTTTTCTCTTGCAGCTTTTAATATATTCTCTTTATCACTTAGCTTTGGTATTTTAATTATGATGTGTCTTGGTGTAGGTTTCTTTGGGTTTCTCTTTAATGGAGTCCTCTGTGCTTCTTGAACTTGTGAGAATTTCTCCTGCATTAATTTAGAGAAGTTTTCAGCTATGATATGGTTGAACAAAGTCTCTATCCTTTGTTGTTTTTCTTCTTCTTCAGGAACCCCTATGATGCGGTGTTATTTCTCTTCATGTTTTCACAGAGCTCTCTAAGAGTTTCCTCAGACTTTTTGAGTCTCTTCTCTTTTTTCTTCTCTGCTTTCATGCCTTCATTCCAGTTGTCCTCCAACTCGCTGATTTGATCCTCAGCTCTATCTATCCTGTTTTTAATTCCTTCCATTGTGGTCTTTATTTCTGATATTGTATTTGTCATCTCTAACTGATTCTTTTTTATTCTTGCTATTTCTTTATTTAGGTATTCATCATGACCATCCATTGTTGTTCTAAGATCCCTAAGCATCCTTACTATCATTATTTTGAACTCTGCATCTGGAAGTTTGATTATTTCCATATCACTTAGTTCATCTCCTGAAGGTGTCTCTTGTGGTTTTATTTGGATTGCACTTTTTTGTCTTCTAATTGTCTGTGTTTGGGTGTTTTATTTGTAGAGTTGATTGAGTCTAGGCTTGGTATTGTCTGCCTCCAGTTTTCAGTTGTGTTATTTCTAGGTCTTCTTGGTATCAGCTATTATTTGTAATCCACTTTCGGATTTGGGCAGCTTTGAAGTCTTGATTTGTTTTCTTAACAGGTGATAGTCTTGTTTACTGATCTCAGCAGGGGGCTTCCTTGAAACTGTATCCAGGAATGCAATGGTTGTAACCTGAGACTCTGAAGGCCTCTTCCACCAACTAATCTCTCTGGGGGCAGGGTGTTTTCTCAGCTTCAGTAGGGGGAGGTGTATCTCAGATCTCCATGGAGACCTGAGTTACTACCCCTCTTCCCCACTTCTTGTTTTCAGCTGTGTCTTGTTGCGCTGATTGGAGCTGGAGAGATGTCTGGAGATCTCTGATCCAGAAGCAATTCAGTACTGTTTTGTGGAAGGATCAGTCCCTCCCCCAGCAATTGCCATCTCCATCATGAATGAGTCAGCTTTTTTAGGTCATCTCCTGCATTCCTTACCCCCTCACAGTCTGTCCCTCTCTCTCTCCTTTCTACTTGGGAGATAAGCTGGCCTTTTCAACACACCTCGCTCCCTGGTCGCCGGGCAAGTGGCTGTGAGCAGTATTTTCTGCTCTTTTTCCTGGAGTGAGATTCCCCTCTGGGCTCTCAGCCTCACCCCCCCCTCCACTCCTGTATGCAGGGGAGATTCAGGTGCTCACTAACAGGTTTTTTTGTGGCTTCTTCTTTGCTCCTTGGTTTTTGAGAGCCATTCTTGTAATCCAGAGTTGGTTTTTCATGCTGATTTTTCCTAAATTGATTTGTATTCCAGTTTGGTGGTGACAGCTGGGCGTCTGTGTGTCTGCCTACTCCGCTGCCGTCTTTAGTTCATAATTAATATTTTAATGATTTATTTTCCTCATCCTTTTTATCTACTGGTGGTTAAAAGGAAATTATATCTTGCTTTTCTTTGTCTAATTGGACTATCTTTGCCTTTAATTGAAGTGTTTTTATGATGAATGTAGTTGTAGATGTGTTTGTATTTAAACTTGCTATTTTTTCTATCTAATTGCAGTTTTTTTCTTTTTTTTTCCTATTTTTAATTGAATTTATTGGCTTACAGGTTCAGATGTGCAACTGAATAAAACATCTACACACTATCATGCACACCCTTCACCCCAACAAAACCTTCTCTTAGCCCGTCTCTACTTGTCCCCACCTCTTTTTTCCTCTGGCTGTCACTACACTGTGTCTATGTATTATATATATGTTTTATTTTTTTGCTTAACCCCTTCACCTTCTGTCATCTGGTCCTCCACCTTTCCTCCTTTCTGACATCTGTCAGTCTGTTTTGTCTATCCATATTTGTGTTTCTATTCTGTCAGGTTAATTTGTTCATTAGTTTCCACATATAAGTGAGACCACATGGTATTTTTATTTCTTTGGCTTCACTTAGCATAATAATCTCTAAGTTGTTTCATGCCATTTCAAAAGGTAATTTTTCTTTTTTTACAGCTGCATAGTATACCATTTGAGAAAGGAGGGGATAGAGAGAGAGAGAGAAACATTAATTTGTTGTTCCACTTATTTATGCATTTATTGGTTGATTCTTGTATGTGCCCTGACTGGAGATCAAACCCACAACTTTGGTGTATTAGGACAACATTCAAACCACTGACCTACCCTGCCAGAGCCAACATATTTCTTAAAAATATATTTCTTAAGTATACCAAAAGGCTAGCAGTTAAAGGTAGTTTTTAACATAATTGGTACCATTACACTAATGAGATATGAAATATATGGATTCTATTAGAATAAAATATGCTGAAATGATGATACTATCAAACATATTTTTAGATAATAATTGGCTCTAGAAGATAAAGGGATTGGACCTAATAGGTGACGGAACAAAGATTAACTACGACTCAAGGCTATTAACTTTCCTTTCCTTGTATTATCCATTTATGAGGCTGTTTTCACTATGAATTATTGAAAGCACTAAAAACATATGCTTAGGAAATGCATTTGGTTGCAAGCTTATAATTTTAACATGTTAGCATGCTGATGCTGGCCAGGTTAGTGTTACAAAGGTAAGGACAGAGAACAGACTAAAATGAAACATTATGCCATATAGAGAGATGAGTTTAAGTTTCTGAAACTCTGTCATCTGGTCATCTAGGCCCAATTATTATCAGGCTTATAATTAGATTTTCTGAGAGTTCATGTGGTTTCCAGAGGGGAAAAAAAAAACAACTTTGCCCTGTGATTTTATAATTATTGTGGTTCATTACCATAATTAACCAAACTGGAACATTTTGATGACTTTGTAAAAGGGTGAGGGTTCAGTCCCCTTGGATTTATTTTATTGCTAGCCTAACAGCATTAACATTCCATTACTTCAAGTCATTTTTTTCTCCTCTTAGGAATTAGATGAGGATATTTTGCAAAGAATGAAACAATAAATGTTAACTGTAGTGTAGTGTTCTTGTTAAACTACTTTAAGTTTACCAGATAGAATATAAATGTAAGTGATAAAAACATATATGCATTAGTGTAACTTACTTGGAAAAGAAGAATTACATTATGGGACAATTTAAAGTGTATAGAGATCACTTGCAAGACCATTTCAAAGTGCAGCAATATTTTACCATCTGTGACAGTGGAATGAGAGGAGGAGCTAGATCCCCAAAGGGCTACATTTATGAAGAGAGACATAAAACTAAACTATGTTTCTCTAAGTGTTTCAAAATACTCTATCACAGTGAAGAGGAGAAAACTGGTTATTTTGTAATATAAAGAGGTTCACTAAAACATAGATAAAAGTGCAGTGGTTACCAGGGGGAGGGGAAAAAAGGAGAGGGAGGAGATGGGGAAGGGGAGGGGCTTAAAGAGAAACAAATAATAGGTTGACAGAAGGTGATTTGACTTTAGTGATGGGTACACGGTATAACCGACTGTCCAAATAATGTGGAAATGTTTTCTCTGAATCTATGTACTCTCATTGACCAATGTCACCCTGTTAAATTTAATTGTCTTAATTAATTAATTAATTTATAAAACATAGAAAATCATATTTCAAAGGTTCATATATTTGGAAATAATGTGATTTGTTCTCTATGTTTTCCCAAGTGTGTTCATTTTTTGAAAAATTATAACATTTGCAAATCTTAACTTCAGTCTGACATAATTAACCAATTTTTAATTAAAATTACCATATAAATACTTTAATAGATTTGTCAGGTATAAGATAATAACTTTAAATTTAACAAAGAACAACACTGACCTATATATTTTTACTATATAAAATAATATGTGTTTTTTACTGTTCCATAGTCAAATATAATTAAAATGTGTTTGGTCAGATTGATGAGCTCTACAAAATAATTCTTGCTCCAATTTTCCAATTTGCCTTCCCAGTCAATAACACTCAAGGTCATATGCTAAAAAGCACAAATGCATGCTCTTATTTTCTGTATGTTAACATATTACTTGGATTGTTCCTATCATCATAATTAGTACTATTAACCTATTGGTTTTATATATATAAAGTATAAATTAATGAAATTAATATGAACTTGTCCATGGACTTTTGTTACATAAAAACAAGTGTTTTTATTTTATATAAATTAAATTGAATTATTTTGTTGTATCAGTATAAAAGGATAAATATAAAAATATTTATTTTATTAGAATGAAAAATTAATTAAAATATATTTTATCTGATAATCCATTACAAACCAAAATAATAACCATGTAGCACATGATAGGTTTTATGTTTTACTTAAAATGCATTTTGTCAATTATATGTTTTTGCTGATTTGATAATGTTACTGAAAGTATGGAAAACACATTTTATCAAACTTATTAAAATAAATCTTCATTTTTATAGAGTATTTGTTAATCACAAGTTAAAACTTTTTATGTGGACAAGTCATGTATTATGGTAATTTGTGTATTTTTCTTCCATTTAAGTTATTCAACAAATATATTTGAAAACTGTATAGATCAAGGGTTCCCTAGGTGATGGGGATATATCAGTAAATAAAATAGATGTAGGGAAAAATAAAAACAAAAAAGGAAAACATTGAGGAGAAAAACAAAGAGAAAAGCTCTACTTTCTAAGGCCTATAATTTAAGTAAAAAGACATTAAACATATAAATATAAAATATATTTTATTATAATGATCAGAGCTCTCAAAAATAGCATAGTTAAGGGCATAGCATGGTGTGAGTGAATGTGACATCATCTGTAGGGTGGTCATGAAAAGCCTCTAACAAAGTTATGTTACAATGGTGTGACCTAATTAATCATTGGATACCTGGGAAAAAGTTACCATGTGATTATCTTGGAAATATTTTCTCAAAAGAAAAAAACAACAAGGACATGCCTAAGACTGAAGTGTATCAAATGTTGAAGGAACAGCAAGAAAGCTAGTATGGATGAATGGTAAGTACATAGTAGAAGTTAAAGTAAGAGAAGTATAGAGGACAAATACATATGGAATTTGAAACAGTGAAATTCTTGGAATGTACTTTAATTAAAACAAATCATGAAAGATTTGGGGCAGTTGAGTGTCACAATTAGACTAAATTTTATAAGCATCTCTTTGATCAGTAGGTAAATAGGGGTGAAAAAGAGTAGAGATAAGAGGTCATATTGAAATCTAGGTGAGAAATAATTATGTCTTGAATTTGGTTTAAGTGGAAAGAAATGGTCAGATTCAGGATATAACTTAAAATATCTGACAGGAGGCTGACCAGGCAGTGGCACAGTGGATAGAATGTCAGACTGGGATGCGGAAGGACCCAGGTTCGAGACCCCGAGGTCACCAGCTTGAGTGCGGGCTCATCTGGTTTGAGCAAAGCTCACCAGCTTGGACCCAAGGTCACTGGCTCGAGCAAGGGGTTACTGGGTCTGCTGAAGGCCTGTGGTCAAGGCACATTTGAGAAAGCAATCAATGAACAAATAAGGTGTTGCAACACGCAACAAAAAGCTAATGATTGATGCTTCTCATCTCTCCGTTCCTATCTGTCTGTCCCTGTCTATTCCTCTTTCTGACTCTCTCTGTCTCTGTAAAAAAAAAAAAAGATCTGATAGGATCTGCTGGTGGATTGTTTGTGGAATATGAGGGAATAGTGAAGACAAGGATGATTAAAGGGTTTTGACTTGAGCTACCAGAAGAACAGAGGTGCCGTTTCCTGAGATACAAATAACTATGGGAGGATGTATTTTTAGTAGGAATTGTATAGTCAAAATAGCATTTTAAATTTAAGATGCCTATTTTGCAGATACTTGGAGCAATAAAATAGCTATTCTGATACTGAAGTCTGGAATCCAAGAGAGAGGTAAGGGCTAGAGATATAAATTTGATAACTACCAGCATGAAGATGATATTTAAAGCCATGAGACAGAATTACATCCTTTGTGGAGGTTGTAGACAGAGCAGATATCTGAGCACTCCAAGGTTAGAGGTTAGAAAGAGAAAGAGCAACCAGGAGAAAAAATGAGTAGCCAATGAGTTCAAAGGGTAACTAGAACAAAATATCTCCCCAAGACCAAAAGAAGAAATATAGAATGAGTATAATGAAAACTATCTGAAACAGTATATAAAGGCCAGTATGTTTAGAAATGTGATGGTTATTAGTGGCAAATACTTGTGATATTTTGAAGAATGTTAGGAACAAAAACCTTAACAGAGATTACAAAGAAAATGGGAGGCGAGAAATTAGAATTGCAATCTGAATTAACTTTCTCAAAGAGCTTTACTCTGAAGTAGAATGGGGAAATCAAATCAAAGGACATGGAGATAAGAGAGGGCATGTGTTTATTTTTTATTGTTTTCTTTTATATGGGAGATATTGCAATATGTGTGCTGATGGGAGCAGTATGGTGATTAATGTGACTAATTTGGTTTTATGTCAGCATTATAAGCAATGTCCTAATTTTATCCAATTATTATTATTGTTTTTAAGAAAAGAGTGCATCTAAATACCATTCCAGCCAGTTGAATACAAGTCAGGCTGTTAGTAATTTGAATTTTGTGAAACATTAACTAAAGAAACCAGGAGATGAGAAACAAAGAAAAATAAAACCACCACTCAAATATTTTGAATATAAAAAATGTTATTATAAAATATTTTTATGGTACAAAGCTCAGAAAAGTAGGTTAATAATAATAAATAACACAATAATAACTAAAGAAGTAAAATGAGAATAAACTGTGTTTTACATATTCTCAACTGTAAACCTACTTTTGCACATCCTTGTAATTCTACATAAAGGGTTGTGTTTTAACATTTGGAACCTATTGACTTGTAATGTGCCCTAAGTTGTAAAGAATCATACTTTTATTTTAAGATGAGAGAAATGGGAAGCAGCAGTTTTCTGAAAGCTAAGGCAAGAAGAAAGCAACTTTACATCAGTCCCAGAGGTCAGAGACTAACAGCAAGACAAACAGCTTAAGGAATAACCTTTTAAGTGTGAGTTAGTAAAAGTAGTAACAAAATATTGACCCTGAGACGGTGCAGTATACTATGGAGTATTTTCTGTGTCCTTTAGCGTTCAGGGGAATATGCAATGTCAGAAAAATTATTTTGTTAAAATAGAATAAATATGTTATAATAAAAATAACTGAGCACTTGAGGAATACTATTTGCAAATAATAATTATATTATAAAACATTTATTTAACACAAATATTAATATAATAATATTATTATTATTTGACCTTGTGTGGTCAGAAAATTCTTAAGACAGTACTGACCAAATAGCTTTTGAATTAACCATTTTGAGCCAATTTGCTGTTTTTGTTAATAGTAATGCTAATTAAAATATACTAACTGCTAATATGTGCTAGTTTTGAGCTCAGGACTTTACATTCATTATGACAGCTCTCTAAGGAAGTATGATCATCACCAACAGGTGGTGACAAGGTTACTGATGCTTAAAGAGCTTAAACTGCTCAAAATTCCATAGTTATATATTAGTAGGAGCCAGAGATCCAATTTGAACCTTGTGTTCTAATAGAGACCAGGTACATCTTCCCTATACATTGCTTCGTTTCTATTAGAATTTTTGTGTACCAGTGGGAAAGAAAATTATTGAGTCCCTTTTGTTCTTAGTTTTCTTATCTTTAATATGGGAATGCTAATATCTATTTCTTGGGTGCTCATGGTAATTTGAGAAAATACATGTAAAGTACCTGACATATTTCTAGATACATACTAAAGTAGAGTTGCAAGATAAAGTATAAAAGACCCAGTAAAAATCTAATCTGCATGCAGCATACTTACTAAAAATAAATTGCTTGTTCAGTTGAAATTCATATTTCACTGGTGTTCTGGTTCTTACTAAATCTAGTAGTTCTAACTGCAAATCAGTTGTGCTATACAGAACTGAGAATATCCCCAAAGAGTGGTATTTTACAGAACCCCAAAAAACTGTCAGAAGGAAGTTCAGTGTAGGGCCTACAGGTTGATGAAAAGAACTGAAGAAGAAGAAAAAAAAGAACACAACTGAGAATTGGTTCTTACACCTACTGGATCAGGACAGCGGGGATTGGAAAATGGGGGATTTTAAGGAATACTTTGCATTTCTCTGTCCTGGCTGCATTTCTCAAGAGTAGTTCTGGGGCAAGGAGAGCTCAGCTTGCATGTATAGGGTTTCCAGTAAGTGCTAAATGAGCTGAGAAGAGTAAAGACTAATATCATAAGGGCAAAAGTTAATCTAAATATTAATATTACATTAGAAGTATGGTTTCCTTCTTTCTTAACCTGAATTTCTAAAGCTATGAATATGCATTTGAGTATATATTACTGCTTACGTTTGGATTTTGATTTTTTGTTCTTTCTTTAAGAAAAGATAACCTCTGGGAAATAAAAGTTGCATAAAATATGTTCATAGAGACTTTTGAATCATATTAATGAATCCTGAAGTGAAAAATAAATGGAAAATAACATAAGGCAGAAGACATGTTATATGTGAAATCTTCAAACTAATTCTGTTTGTAAAACCAGACTTTGCAATCTCATATTTCACCTTCAAATTATTATAAAAATAACAATTTATAATATTCTGACTAATTATTTTGAATTATTATAAAATAAATTATTCAGTATTTGTAAAATAAAGGGTTTTATTACAAAGCACCATTGTAGAAGCTATAGAAACCTAACAATTATAAAAATGATTAAAATTTAAACATGCAATTTTTGATCGTTATATTTATAAAGTTTAGGTTAAGATAGTCTCCTGTTAGTTACTTAGTCTTATAATAGACTGTGTATAAATTAAGACAGAATTTTAAACCTCTACCTAAGTTATTGTATAGAACCACATTGATTGTTTATATGTTTTTTATTTATTCATATTTTTTCTACCATTAGTGCAATGGAGATCATGTATATATATGAATATATATGAATAAGTATTATTAAAGTGAGAAATATTAACTTCTAAATATGAAATTGAACGTATATTTACAATTTCCCCTTATGTTTATTGAAAATTTGTTTAAAACAAATTTATATTTATTGTCATCAAAAAATAAAATAATAAAACAATTCAGTAACAAGTTAGAAGTCCTTTATTCAAGAGAAAATCTATGGGTTGGATGAGTACAATGCCTCACAAGAAGTGGAACACTCTTCCCAAGGGGTGTTGGAGCAACAGCATGTTTGAGAAGCAGTATTAGGAGGAGCAGCACAAGACACAGGACAGACTATTGGTGTTGCATATCTGACTTGATTTCAAGAGACTAAGGAGTAATGAAGATAAGTAAAGAGTCTAAAGTTGGCTTGATGGTTTAATATTGGCTGATTGAATGGTCTGTGTTTCTGGTCAAATAGAACATTTATAGAAGGAACACAAAATTTATTTATATTTTGGTTTGCTGAGATAGCATCTCTGGGCAAGAGTGGCACTATTTTGAGCCTAGAAATTTATGTCAACATTATGTCTTAATTTTTATTTTATTTTTTCATTTTGGGGGCTAGGAAAGATTTTGTTGTAGATAAGTGAATCTAATTAGTGGATCAAATATAATTTATACAGAATATACTGTAAACTAACTTTTCATCATGTTTGTGGGTTAATAACCTTTTTATTTGGTAATAGTGTTGACTTTACAAAATATTAGTATACTATATATAAACTCTCCCATTGTGAACCTGCTGTAGATACAAACATAACCAGTTATCTACTAAAGGAAAATAACAAAGGATGAAAAAATCAAAATTGATCTTCAATATTGAGTGATTTAAGAACTGAAAATTGTTTATTTAATAAGAAAAAAACAGAAAGAAGAACAAAGGATTATATTAAAATGATCAACACAAATATTTTATAATTTAATATATAAAAGAATATAAAAATTAGTTCAACATCAAAAAGGTTCTACCTACATATTAATATATCTTCTAAATTTTATAGGTAAATAGTCAAAGTGAACTTTAAAATAGCCAAAGTAAAGTTTTAAACCATAATCCTAACCTTACAAAAATGTGTGCAAATGATCATCATAGAATGCTGAGAATGAAAGTAAAGCTAATTGAGCAATTAGAGAATTGTGGAATCCTATGCCATTATGAAAGGCATCCTAAACATTTTTAGTAGTGAAAGTGTCCTAGAACAATTTTAGCAAAATTATTTCTATTTTCACCTCTTCTGTGGAAATGTTAACTGCCTATTGGAGGGAGAAATCTAAATCTCTCAATTTAGATTAATCTACAATTTGAGTCTTCCACTTTTGAGCAAGATTGCTTCACTGCTTGTGTAATTTTTTTCCACTAATTAAAATTTAGCATAGCTTCTGTTTCCATTACTGATTTTTAAAAAATAAAATATTTATTGTATTTATTTTAGTTATCAATTATGTACTGCAGCAGCTTCATTTCATAATTGCTGTGAAATAAATTTTAGTCAATTTAACTTACAAGTAAAATAAACAATAAAAGAGCAGCCATCACTCACTGCATGTTTTCATGTATTAAGCTTGAGTCAGATGTTTTTGTTCTTCCAGAAATTTCCCTTCAGTTTTATTCTCCATTCTTTCCACAGTTTGTCTTATAAGATAAAAGTACCATTGCAGTTCTATATTTAATGGTATGCTAAAGAACAAAAAACATTTTAAGAGACAGAGTAACGGTTTGCTTCAAATACTGCTATGGAAACCAATGTCTTACAAGTTACCACTAATTTTAAATGGGAGAACTTGATTTTCCAGATGGCCACTGAAGCAAAGCTGATGACACAATGCATCCTTATTCCCAGGGTAGTTTTAGTAGTGATGTTTGCTGTCCCAGTATTACAGCCTACCCCCAAAGTGGAAAACTGACTACAAAACAACATACCCAAGGACAAAATTGGAACAAACATTGTAAAGTGTTAAAGCCATGCAAAGTTTGCAATGAATCCTTTAAAATACAACATTTACACACAAATGAAGGAAGAATATTTACTGAAAATAAACACTCTTCAAGAACACTGTATATAGTGTTTACCAAGATCTTTCCACTAGAAACAATATAGAAAACTTACAAGAACTCTCTGTGAATGTGACTCTGCTGCTAGAAAATAGCAAATTAGAAAACTATTATTTGGCTCATATTGAGTATAACTGTAAATAATATTTTTATTGTCATATATCTATTTAAACAATTTTTAATATTTTTATTGATTTTTAAAGAGAGAGAAATATCAATTTGTTGTTCCACCCATCCATGCATTCATTAGTTAATCTTGTATGTGTCATACCCCAAGATGGAACTCGCAATCTTAGCATATTGGAATGAAGCTCTAACCAACTGAGCTACCTTGCCAGGGCTCAGATATCCATTTTAAAAAATGCAGTAAACAAAATGTAGTCTACCTGAAACATATGTTTTTGTTCCCCCAAATAAATCTCAGCATCTCTAATTGGAGTAATAAAAAATAATGCATTTAAATCAATTAATACAGTATCTATCACATAGAAACCATAATTAAGAGTTATAATTTTAATATTGTTAGAAATCATAACATTAAAAATAATTGTCATCCTGACCTGTGGTGGCGCAGAGGATAAAGCATTGACCTGGGATGCTGAGGTTGCCTGTTCAAAACCCTGGGCTTGCCTAGTCTAGCACATATGGGAGTTGATGCTTTCTGCTTCTTCCACGTTCTCTCTCTCTCTCTTTTCTCTAAAATGAATAAATAAAACCTTTTTAAAAATTATCAGTTGTAAACTTGCATTTACACTGAAAAAAATATATACCCAGATGCAGTTAGCTCACCAAATACACCAACCTATCAAAATCTCACACAAGTACTTTCCCTTCTTCCTTTTGAAATATGTATGCTGTCTCCCATCTCTACTGTAAATAAGATTCTGTGCCCACTTACTCATAACTATGCAAGAACTTAGCTTTTAAAATTATTTTTCTTCTTTTCTTCATCATCAGTTTTTCTTTCTATCATTCCCATTATTTTACTAATATACAATATTTCTAATCTTTAAAAAAAAAAAGACCTCACATTGATCAGTAGCTAACTCCTCATTTTCTTATTGTCTTTGACAGCAAAACTCTTTAAATGTGCTATATCTACCAATTGCCTAATTTTCTCCTCATTCTGTATTTAAGCTATTGCAGTATCTCATTTACCTCATGTTGATTGCTCTCATAATTATCAACAGTGACTTCCACATTGCCAAATCATATAATTATTTCTCAGTCATCTTATTTAACCTGGTTTGAACTCTGTGCTTTCTCTCCTCCTTGAAGCAACTTCCTTGTTGGGTACTGGGAACCTAACAATGACAAGGTTGTATCTAATCCTTTTGAACTTGCTTTTTAGTCTCCTTTGGCATTCTCCTCTTTTTCTCAGCTCTGAATGTTGTAATGTTCCAAAAGTCAGTCTTCAGACATATTCTCCTTCCCAAGGATACTCATTTCATAAGTGATCCCATCCAGCTTCATGCCTTTATCTACCATCTACATACTGGTGACTTCCAAAGTTACATCTGCAGCCCAGACCTTTCCCTGCATGTTATATGTATATCCACTCAGATATCTAAGAAGTATCACAAAATTTAAATATCCATAATTTCCTTTAATATCCTCCTTCCATGCTTCCCTATCTCAGTTAAAAAAGCACTCCATTCTTTCACTTGCTTATGTCAGAAGCCTCAAAGATCAACATTGCTGCCTCCTTTCTTATTATTCCCCACATCCCATTTGTCAGTAAATCATGTCAAATAGACCTTTAAAAAAATACCCAAGCCAACACTCACTCTAAGAGTACATATTGTTTATAATTATTAATGTTTATTACATATCTTTTCATCTACAACCATTGTAATTATAGTCTGGCATTAGGTGATATTAAGAAATAACAGGCCCTGTCTGGTTGACCATTGGGTAGAGTGTAAGCCCAGGTATGGATGACCTGTGTTCACTTCCCAGTCAAGGCAAACAGAGAAGCAACCATCTGATTCTCTCTCCCTTCCTCTCCCCTCTTCTCTCCCTCTTCCCTCCCACAGCCAGTGGCTCAATTTACTTGAGGGTCGGCCTGGGAGCTGATGTTGGCTGGTTGGTTCTAGCATTGGCGTCAGGCACTAAGAATAGCTTGGTTGGTTCCATCACTGGGCCCTGACAGGGCTTGCCAAGTGGATCCCTGTCTGGCCTCATCAGAAGTCTGTTGCACCATCTATCCTCTTTTTATTTATAGATATAAAAAAAGAAATAATAGTTAAATTTATTAGGTATTAGAGTATTGTTTTGACTAAGTGAGAAAATGTACTTTTTAAGTAGAGGGAGATGCATACTATTGCTTATGTGAAGAATGTGGTGTCAGTACAATAGCATAAAACACAAATAAATAAAATGAGTTAGAAAAGAAACAGAATTTAATGACTTTATTACTTCCACTGCTACTATTCAAGTTTGAGCCACCATCATCCTCCATCTGCATTTTACATAAGCCTTCTATACAGCATCGTCTTTTCAGTGTTGGCTCAATTTCTATCTCTTCTCAACAAAGCATCTCAATTCCACACCAGTTACACTGGTTTTCTTGTGGTTTTTTTTTCTTTCTTTTTTTTTTTTTTTTTTTGTATTTTTCTGAAGCTGGAATGGGGAGAGACAGTCAGACAGACTCCTGCATGCGCCCGACCGGGATCCACCTGGCACGCCCACTAGGGGCTATGCTCTGCCCACCAGGGGGCGATGCTCTGCCCCTCCAGGGCATTGCTCTGTTGCAACCAGAGCCACTCTAGCGCCTGGGGCAGAGGCCAAGGAGCCATCCCCAGCGCCCGGGCCATCTTTGCTCCAATGGAGCCTAGGCTGCGGGAGGGGAAGAGAGAGACAGAGAGGAAGGAGAGAGGGAGGGGTGGAGAAGCAGATGGGAACTTCTCTGGTGTGTCCTGGCCGGGAATTGAACCCAGGACTTCTGCACGCCAGGCCGATGCTCTACCACTGAGCCAACTGGCCAGGGCCCTTGTGGTTTCTTGAACTTAAAATTACACTCCTGTACTAGAAATACTAAGAACTCTCGCATTGAGTCTTCCTCACTGGTCTCTTTGCCTCCTTCTCCAGATATTTGCATGAATGCGTCCTTCATTTACTTTAGGTCACTCATAATCACCTTCTCATGGGACCCTTTCCTGGACATGCTAACACATTTTTAACTCTATATGCTTAACACCTTCTTTTTCTGCTTATTTGCCCTCTTTGAAAGTATTATTTATATAATTGATGTTAATCATCATCTTTCTCCCACATTCAAAGAAGAACAGGGGTTGCTGTATATTTGGTGTAGAACTGTATACCTGGTACATTGTTGGGCACACAATAGACAGTCAATGAGTAATTGTTCAATAAGGAATAAATCAATAATTGAATTATTCTTCTCATTTTTCTCACCTCTAAAGCTCTCCAGAGCTTAGTTCTTGATCTCTTCTTTTTTATTCTTTTGTCATTTTTTCTAAGTAATCTTATCTATGTATATGAGGTTAAACATATATATGCTCATGATTTCTGTTTATATCTCTGTAAATGTCTCCTAAATTTGCAAGTTGCTCAAAATCTAAACCTTTCTATATTTAAGTTCTTATTTTCTCTATTCCACATGAGCAAATTCTATCAACTCCACCTTCAAAATAGATCCAGAGATAACTTACATTTATTTTCAGACTCAAGCCTATTTATTGCTGCCAATGAATTTTTTCTTAATATTTTTCATTGATTTTTAGAGAGAGAGGAAGGGAGAGGACAAGCACTCACACACGCACACACACACACACACACACACACACACACACACAGAAAGATTAGCTTGTTAGACTTGTTCCACTTATCTATGCCATCATTGTCTCTTGTATGTGCCCTGACCAGGGATTGAACCTGCAACCTTGGCATATCAGGTTGATGCTCTAATGAACTGAGCTACCAAGCCAGAGCCACCAACCTATCTTTTCCGATTTACCACAATAGCCAGTCTCCATGATCTCACTACTGTCTCTATAGTTTATTCTCTTCACTGTGGTTGAAGTTATCTTTTCAAAATAAAAGCCAGACCTTATTATTGCCTAGATAATAACACTCTCACTGACTTCTTTTATCTAGAATAAAATCCAGATTTCTCATGATTATCTAAAAGAGCTTATAAGACATGTTCTTTCACTACCTCTGTTAAGATTCTCTCCTGTTCACTATACTCTAGACAACCTGGTCTTCTTCAAACCACTTATTAAAAATATATGAATAAATAGGCTCTGAGAAGTTGAATAACTTTGTGCTAGTTCAACCAATTGGTAGCAAAACCTGTGATTCCACAGCATGTATTTTGGAGTCCCAAAAGATTTAATGTGAAATTGGGAGCAGATTGAGGACATTAATTGAATCAAAGAACATAGAAAGTATGTAATTTTGCAGAGGCTAAATATACAGTGGTCCCATAGAATTGAGGGAAAACAAAATGATAAATATGGATGTATATGCAGTGGCTGGAATTTCACAGCCAGAGCCCAACAAGGTGATGTTGATGAAGGAATCATTAACACTGGCCCTGATGAAGTAGCTCAGTTGGTCACACTGTTGTCCCCAAACAACAAGCCTGAGGGTTCAATCCTGGCTCAGGGTACATACAAGAATTAACCAATGAATGGATACATAAGTGTAAAAAATAAAGCAGTATTTCTCTCTCTCTTGCTCACTCTCCTTTTCTCTCTTTCTCTCAACTCAATTTAAAATAATTAAAGAAAATAATGAATAAGTTTATCAAGGGAGAGGACAAAGGCAGAAAGAAAATTTGGGTTAGGTGCTATCTTCGGAAAACAGAATCTAATCACAGGGTTGTTTTTTTATTATTATTACTACAAATATTTGCATAAAAAGGTTTTACTTGCTTCCAGTAACAATGATAGAGATTTTAAAGGTAGGGGATATGACAGGGATCGTTATCAAAAATCTCTGTGTAGGCATGTGCAATTTAAAAAAGTCCTGCAAATAAGTTTGGTATGACCCTGAATTATATGTGTCTCCTTATCACTTCCATTTTCTTCTCTTATTTCCCTTTTCATTGCAGGTCACTGGTTCATAACATAGGAAGCAGGGGTGTACTAAAAGTATTTTTTTCAAACTAGACAGACAAAATAACAGGCTAACAATATAAGAAAAAAAATAATGGTAGTAGCAAAAGAGACACAATGTAAAAAAAATTCATCTTTAAATTAAAAACTATCCCATGGATAACATTCTCATCACTGTACAAATAATATAAGCTACTGGTAAATGTATGTCTGATGGAATATGCTTTTTAAAAGAGTTAAGATGAAGATATTTAGATAACAAACAGTTTTAAAAGATGAAATAATATTTCATTTTAATTACTTCTTAATCCTAAAAATATTGAAATAAATCACATTAAAAACTGAAAATCTAAACACAGACTTACAGCTGGAGATCCAGGTGTTTCTTTCACCTCCCAAAAAAGAGCCTTACTTTTTTGTTAAACTTCCAACAAATTAATATGAATAAGAAAGAGTATGACCTATAGAGGAAGATACACTTAATTTTTAAGCACATGTTTACCCTGTAGTTTCCAAGGTAATGAATTTTTCTGTGTTTCTATTTCCATAATAAAACCTACCTCACAGCTTTATTAGGAAAACATATCCAGTAATATGTACCTTAACTGTAGAAAGCTTGCAAGCAACAGCCAAAATGACTGTTGATCACAGTCTCTATTGCCCTACTTCATTTCATAACTTTCTCTTATTAAATATTTCAATAAGGCCTTGGCCAGCTGTATCAGTTGGTAAGAACATCATCCTGTTACTCCAAAGTTGTGGGTTCGATCTTCAGTCAGGGCACATACAAGAATCAACCAAGAAATGCATAAATAAGTGTAATAACAAATCTGTTTATTTCTCTCTTTCCCTTTTCCCTTCTCTAAAAATATATCAATTAAAAAAATTAATTATGGCTACAAACATTTTTCATATATATTTCATGTATACTTCACAATCACTTCTATGTGAAATAAACTAATATTTCTATTTTACTAATAAACTGATGATTAATAGTTTAGGCAAATTGTCCAAGGTCACACACTAATTATATTTTTAATAAATGCTTTTCTTACCTTATTTCTTGACATTAAAATTGTTTTTAAATTATTGTTCTTGAAATAATGTTTTAAAAGAAAACTTTAAATCATAAAATAAATATATGTATTTCAGAATTATTTTTATAAAACTTATTTTTATAACACTATCATTATACAGAAAAAATATTTTATTTCATTTTTCATATAAGACATTTTCAGATTTCTCATTTCAAAAAATCATTATTGATTTTATATATTATATTTCACATTTATATATCATAATTGTATATTTATATAAAATGTAAAAAAATCCCTGATCATAAGATAAATATTTATATAGCTTTAATTATAAAATAGCATAGAACTTAATGAAAATAATACTTTTAATTCTTCAGCATTATCTTAATTTTTTTTTTTTTACAGAGAGAGAGAGAGAAGGATAGATAGGGACAGACAGGGACAAAGAGAGATGAGAAGCATCAATCATCAGTTTTTTATTGCGACACCTTAGTTGTTCATTGATTGCTTTCTCATATGTGCCTTGACTGTGGGGCTACAGCAGACCGAGTAACCCCTTGCTCGAGCCAGAAATCTTGGCTCAAGCTGGTGAGCTTTTTTTTTTTTTCTCAAACCAGATGAGCCTGCACTCAAGCTGGTGACATTGGGATCTCAAACCTGGGTCCTCCGCATCCCAGTCTGATGCTCTATCTACTGCGCCACTGCCTGGTAAGGCTCTTCAGCATTATCTTAAATGCTTTTGCATACAATTTAAAAAATACCTTCCAGGGAACACTGTCTTCAAATTCACAAGTTATTAAATCCTACTTCCCAGTAAAGAATAATTGTCTTTGTAGTTTGTACTATGATACATCTGCCTTGGACATAAGAAGTAAAAATCTGTGACTTAGTTGCAATTAATAAGTTATTTGGAAGTCACATCCATCATTGTCACTAAAGAATAGTCAGTCGGGAAGAAATTGCTTGATCTGTATTTAGAATCCATGAAAACTGCAAAGTCTACCCTGTTATTTCTTCTCATATTTCTATTTCTAGGTAAAAGCCAGAAAGCTATAGTCAAGACAGTGCAGGAAGTAAGGTTTACTTGCATTCCTTCTTCAGTTCCTCTCACACCAATTCTTTATGACTTAATATCCAGTTATAAAATTGGGGAACAATTTTTTTTTCATTTTCTGTTGCATGAAGTTTTAGAACTGTTTCTATATATCTGCATCAGTAATTTCAAAACTAAAATCCATTTTTTGGTGCATGCTTTAGTTTTTTTTTTTTTATTTTTTTTATTTTTTTTATTTTTAAATAATTTTATTTTTTTAATGGGGTGACATCAATAAATCAGGATACATATATTCAAAGATAACAAGTCCAGGGTATCTTGTCGTTCAATCATGTTGCATACCCATCACCCAAAGTCAGATTGTCCTCCGTCACCCTCTATCCTGTTCTCTCTGTGCCCCTCCCCCTCCCCCTTTCCCTCTCCCATTCCCCACTCCCCCCCGTAACATGCTTTAGTTTTTATACATTTATAATTTCTTTTTGTTACAGTTAATGGTATGCATTGGTTTTTAAATTGGACTTAAAGGGCAACGACTCTTAGATTGAACATAACCACAAGGCAATTAATGTTTTTCAAACATCACTTTTACATAATTTTAGTTTTTAAGTGTAAAAAAATTATCTGATAAAAAAAACCCTCTTATTTTGTTTTAAGATTGAATCATGGCTTCTTCGAGTAGGTGTGAATGTAAGAATAGTCCTGACACCTTCTGTTATATATGTGGCTGTTACATACTTCAATGTCAAAGGCGCAATATTTCATCAGTTGTGATACGTGCCTATATTGCCTATTTTCAAGTTCCCCTTGGTGATCAAGACAAGAATTGGGCTCCTCATATTGTGTGTCATAACTGTGAGCAAATGCTTTGTGACTGGACAAAAGAAAAACACAAAACAATGCTTTTTGGTATTCCCATGGTTTGGCGTGAACCTAAGGACCACAGCAGTGACTGTTATTTCTGTCTGATCCATACAAAGGGCATCAGCAAGAAAAATGGCATATGATCGCATATCCTAATATTCTTTAAGTAATACGACCTATCCCGCACTCTGAGACACTCCCAGTTCCAGTTTGCAATGGTTTTTATTTCTTCTAAGGATGAAGAAAGTGAACATGGTGATTAAGTGTATTTTGATAAGATGCATGAGGAAATAGTTGTAGAATATGAAGAGTCTTCTTCCGATGCCAAGAAGTCATTAACCCCTCAGCTGTTTAACCAAACTAAATTGAATGACTTAGTAAGAATGGCATAAAAATTGTCCTCAACTTTCTGAAGTATGAAGAGCATAACTGGATCATTTGTGTGGATTTTAAAATGGTAAGTTTCCTGCTAGGACGACAGAGAGGTTTGACGAAGAATACTTGCTTTCTGTGTTTGTGGGACAGCCAACCTTCGGAGAAACACTGGACACAGAAAGAGTGGCCGAATCATGAAGCTCTGGAAGTAGGGATGCCAAATATTGTGAATTAACCTGTAGTTAATCGAAATAGGATCATTCCCCCCCCACCTCTTTACGTCAAACTTAGCTTAATGAAGCAGTTTGTTCAGGCTTTTTATTTTTTATAATTTTATTTTTTAATGTGGTGACATCAATAAATCAGGATACATATATTCAAAGATAACAAGTCCAGGTTATCTTGTCGTTCAATTATGTTGCATACCCATCACCCAAAGTCAGATTGTCCTCTATCACCTTCTATCTTGTTTTCTTCGTGCCTCTCCCCCTCCCTCTTTTCCTTTCCCTCTCCCCCTTCCCCCCGTAACCACCACATTCTTATCAATGTCTCTTAGTCTCACTTTTATGTCCCATCTACGTATGGAATAATGCAGTTCCTGATTTTTTCTGATTTACTTATTTCACATCGTATAATGTTATCAAGATCCCACCATTTTGCTGTAAACAATCCAATGTCATCATTTCTTATGGCTAAGTAGTATTCCATAGTGTATATGTGCCAGATCTTCTTTATCCAGTCATCTATTGATGGGCTTTTTGGTTGTTTTCATGTCTTGGCCACCCTGAACAATGCTGCAATGAACATGGGGCTGCATGTGTCTTTGCCTATCAATGTTTCTAAGTTTTTGGGGTATATATCCAGTAGAGGGATTGCTGGGTCATAAGGTAGTTCTATTTTCAGTTTTATGAGGAACCACCATACTTTCTTCCATAATGGTTGTACTACTTTACATTCCCACCAACAGTGAATGAGGGTTCCTTTTTCTCCACAGCTTCTCCAACATTTGCTATTACCTGTCTTGCTAATAATAGCTAATCTAACAGGTGTGAGGTGGTATCTCATTGCAGTTTTGATTTGCTTTTCTTAATAACTAAAGAAGATGAGCATCTTTTTATATATCTGTTGGCCATTTGTATTTCTTCCTGGGAGAAGTGTCTGTTCATGTCCTCTTCCCATTTTTTATTGGATTGTTTGTTTATTAGTTGTTGAGTTTTATGAGTTCTTTGTATATTTTGGATATTAGGCCCTTATCTGAGCTGTTGTTTGAAAATATCATTTCCCATTTAGTTTGCTGTCTGTTTATTTTGTTGTCAGTTTCTCTTGCTGAGCAAACACTTCTTAGTCTGATGTAGTCCCATTCATTAATTTTTGCCTTCACTTCTCTTGCCTGTGGAGTCAAATTCATAAAATGCTCTTTAAGACCCAGGTCCATGAGTTTAGTACCTATGTCTTCTTCTATGTACTTAATTGTTTCAGGTCTTATGTTTAGATCTTTGATCCATTTTGAGATAATTTTAGTACAGGGGGACAAACTGTAGTGCATTTTTATTCTTTTGCATGTGGCTTTCCAGTTTTCCCAGCACCATTTATTGAAGAGGCTTTCTTTTATCCATTGTGTGTTGTTGGCCCCTTTATCAAAAATTATTTGAGTATATATATGTGGTTTTGTTTCTGGGTTTTCTATTCTGTTTCATTGATCTGAGTGTCTATTTTTCTGCCAACACCATGCTGTTTTCATTGTCATGGCCCTATAATATAGTTTGAAGTCAGGTATCGTAATGCCCCCAGCTTCATTCTTTTTCTTTAGGATTACTTTGGCTATTTGGATTTTTTTTATAGTTCCATATAAATATGATGATTTTTGCTCCATTTCTTTAAAAAATGTCATTGGAATTTTGAGGGGAATTGCATTAAATTTGTATATTGCTTTGAGTAATATAACCATCTTGATTATATTTATCCGTCCTAACCAAGAACAAGGAATATTCTTCCATCTCATTATATCTTTTTTGATTTAATGTTTATAGTTTTCATTATATAAGTCCTTTATATTCTTTGTTTTGTTTATTCCTAGGTATTTTTGTTGTTGTTGTTGCAATCGTGAAGGGGATTATTCTTTTGAGTTCGTTCTCAAATGTTTCATTGTTGGCATATAGAAAGGCTATTGACTTCTGTATGTTAATTTTGTAACCTGCGACCTTACTCTATTGGCCTATTGTTTCTAGTAGTCTTTTTGTGGATTCTTTGGGGTTTTTGAGGTATAGGATCATATCATCTGCAAAAAGTGATACCTTTACTTTTTCTTTTCCGATATGGATGCCTTTTATTTCTTTGTCTTGTCTGATTGCTCTGGCTAGAACCTCTAGTACCACATTAAATAAGAGTGGAGAGAGTGGACCACCTGTCTTCTTTCTGATTTAAGGGGGAAAGTACTCAGTTTAGTGCCATTTAATATGATGTTACCTGATGGTTTATCATATATGGCCTTTACCATGTTGAGATATTTTCCTTCTATACCCATTTTGTTGAGAGTCTTAAACATAAAATTGTATTGTATTTTATAGAAAGCCTTTTCTGCATCTATTGATAAGATCATTTGGTTTTTGTTCTTTGTTTGTTGATATGGTGTATTACATTAACCGTTTTACGTATGTTGAACCATCCTTGAGATTCTGGGATGAATCCCACTTGATCATGATGTATTATCTTTTTAATATGTTGTTGTATTTTGTTTAGTATTTTAGCATCTGTATTCATTAGAGATATTGGTCTGTAGTTTTCTTATTTTGTGCCATCCTTGACTGGTTTTGGTATGAGGTTTATGTTGGCCTCATAAAATGTGTTTGGTAGTATTGCTTTTTATTCAATTTTTTGGAAGACTTTCAGTAGAATAGGAACCAAGTTTTCTTTGAATGTTTTATAAAATTCGTTGGTATAGCCGTCTGGGCCTGGACTTTTATTTTTGGGGAGGTTTTTAATGGTTTTCTCTATTTCTTCTCTACTAATAGGTCTGTTTAGGCTTTCTGCTTCTTCTTGACTCAGTCTAGGAAGGTTGTATAGTTCTAAGAATTTATCCATTTCTTCTAGGTTGTTGAATTTAGTGGCATAAAGTTTTTCATAGTATTCTACAATAATTCTTTATATATATACGGTGTCTGTGGTGATTTCTCCTCTTTCATTTTGGATTTTGTTTATATGAGTTCTTTCTCTTTTTTCCTTGGTAAGTCTTGCCAAGGGTTTGTCAATTTTGTTGATCTTTTCAAAGAACCAGCTCCTTGTTCTATTAATTTTTTCTATAGTTTTTCTGTTCTCTATTTCATTTATTTCTGCTCTGATTTTTATTATCTTCTTTCTTCAGCTGGTTTTGGGTTGTCTTTGTTCTTCTTTTTCTAGTTTCTTAAGGTGTGAAGTTAAGTGGTTCACTTGGGCTCTCTCTTGTTTGTTCATGTATGCCTGAAGTGACATGAACTTCCCTCTTATCACTGCTTTGCTGCATCCCATAGATTCTGGTATGTCGTATTGTCATTTTCATTTGTCTGTATATAACTTTTGATCTGTGCACTTATTTCTTCTTTGACCCATTCATTTTTTAAAAGTATGTTGTTTAGTTTCCACATTATTGTGGGGCTTTTTTCCTCTTTTTTGCAATTGAATTTTAGTTTCAAGGCTTTATGATCAGAAAATATGCTTGGTACAACTTTGATTTTTCTGAATTTGCTGATGTTGTTTTTGTTTTCCAACATATGGTCCATTCTTGAGAATGATCCATGTACACTGGAGAAAAATGTATACTCAGTCATTTTAGGATGAAATGTCCTGTAGATGTCTATCATATCCATGTGCTCTAGTGTTTTGTTTAAGGCCACTATATCTTTGTTGATTCTCAGTTTGGATGACCGATCTAGAGCCGTCAGCGGTGTATTGAGGTCTCCAAGTATGATTGTATTTTTGTCAGTTTTTGTTTTAAGGTCAATAAGTAGCTGTCTTATCTATTTTGGTGCGCCTTGGTTTGGTGCATATATATTAAGAATTGTTATGTCTTCTTGATTCAGTGTCCCCTTAGCCATTATGAAATGGCCATTTTTGTCACTGAGGACTTTTGCTGTCTTGTAATCAGCATTATGAGATATGAGTATTGCTACGCCTGCTTTTTTTTGGATGTTATTTGCTTGGAGTATTGTTTTCCAGCCTTTCACTTTGAATTTGTTTTTATCCTTGTTATTTAGATGAGTTTCCTGTAGGCAGCATACAGTTGAATTTTCTTTTTTAATCCATCCTGCTACTCTGTGCCTTTTTATTGGTGAGTTTAATCCATTTACATTTATTGTAATTATTGACACTTGTGAGTTCCCCATTGTCATTTTATAGATTGCTTTCTGTTAGTTTTGTGTCTTGTTTGATCCTTTCTTTTATCTTTCTATCTTTTGTTTTTATTTGGTTGTATTCCATACATCTTTCCTCTGTTGCGATCTTTTTTAAATCATGAGCTTCTGTTGTGGTGTTTTCAATGGTGGTTACCTTTGAGTAATGAAAAGGATTCCTACCCTGTTCATTGTAGTGCACTATTTTGTGAGTATTTTTGCTACTGTTAATTGCTACTGTCCTTTGCTACTGTTAATCTCCATCCTCTCCTCCACTTTCTTTTTGTTGTTGTCACAGTTTAAATTTGGTTTTATTGTGTTCTTCTTGGAGCTTTTACTTTTGGCTTTGTTTTTTTTGTTTTTTTTTTTTTTTTTTTTGTTCTTTGTATCTGATATGAGAACCCCCTTTAGTAATTCCTGGAGTGGGGGTTTTCTGATGATAAATTCCCTCATCTTTTCTGTATCTGTGAATGTTTTTATTTCTCCTTCCTATTTGAAGGATAGCTTTGATGGGTATAGTATTCATGGCTGAAAGTTTCTCTCTTTCAGGACTTCAAATATTGGGGTCCACTCTCTTCTAGCTTGTAGGGTTTCTGTTGAGAAATCGGATGATAATCTAATGGGCCTTCCTTTATATATTGTATTCTTCTTTTCCCTGGCTGCCTTGAGAATTTTTTCATTGCCATTGGTTTGTGCCAATTTCATTATAATGTGCCTTGAAGTAGGTTTGTTGGGGTTAAGAAAACTCAGAGTTCTGTTTGCTTCTTGAATTTGAGGCTTTAGTTCTTTCCACAGGCTTGGGAAGTTGTCATCTATTATTTGTTTGAGTATGTTCTCCATTCCATATTCTCTCTCTTCTCCCTCTGATATTCCTATTATTCTTATGTTATTCTTTTTGATGGAGTTAGATAATTCCTGTAGGGCTATCTCATTTTTTTTTAAATTTTTGAATCTCTTTCTTCTTCTCTCTGTTGTGCCTCAAGTTGCTTGTCTTCTATTTCACTAATCCTACCTTCTCTCTGGCCTGTTCTATTAGCTAAGCTTGTTACCTCATTTATCAGCTCGTGAATTGAGTTTTTCATGTCTGTTTGATTTGTTTTTATAGTTTCAATTTCCTTGGAAATATATTTTTTTGTGTTCATTGAGTTGTTTTCTGAGCTCTCTAAATTGCCTTTCTGTGTTTTCTTGTACATCTCAAAGTATTTTTAGGATTTCTATTTTAAATTCTCTGTCATTTAACTCCAAGGTTTCCAATATATTAAATTTTTTCTCCATAGATTTTTCCTCATCTATCTGTGTTTCCTCTCTTTCTTTTGTATCCATGATATTTGATTTTTTCTTCTTTAATGGCACCTAAGGGTGGTTTTGTTGATAGTATTAATGAGATTTAATAAAGAATAAAAAGTTAAAGAAATAAAAATAAAAAATTGCAAAGTTTTTTAAAAAAAATAATTATATAAAGAAAAATAAAATAAAATAAAAAATTTAAAAAAAAAGAAAATTCCCCCCCTCCTTTTTTACCTCTCCTCTCCTCTCCCCTCTTTCTTGGTAATATCTTGTAGTGAACTGTGAATTATGTTGTACTAAATAGAACAAACAATGCCTGTACTGGAGGGACTGAATTGGGGAGAAGTAATAAAGGGGTTAAAAAAAACAGACAAAAAGTGGGTATGGACCCACCAAAAGCAAATAAGGAAAAAATTTCGGTCAAGAATAAAATGATTTGCTTATACGTGTTGGTTGACTAAGTATTATGATGAAAGGAATAAGAGGGAAACAGGAAAATGGGGGGACAAAGTAAAAAATTACTATTGTATTTAGTGGAACAAGAACTAGATAAAGTGGAGAGCCAGGGATGGGAGCACTGCTAGTGAGTTAAAAAGATGAAGTAAAAAAACCCCAAAATGCCACAAACATAAGTTTGAGTCCCAGATAAGATAATTTGTTTGTTATTGAGGTTTGAATGAGAGGAGACGTAAAGGAGAAAGGAAGAAACTAATATAGAGGAAGAAAAGAAAGAGAGAGAAAAAAAAGAGAGAACCACTAAAAGAAGAAAAAAGAAAAAAGAGGAGAGAGAGAGAGTTAAGGGTCTTGGAGTGCAACCCTCATAGAGAGAAAGGAAGAGGAAAGAAAAGATAATGGGATATGTAACACTTATGGGTAGTGTAGTTCAAGGAGAGGAGAGAGTAAGACTGGCAGAGAGTTAAACAACCAAATTGGAGGAGGAAAAAAAAAATCAAGAATGAAGATAAGAGAAACAAACAAATATAATAAAATGGGATAGGTTATAAAGTCTGCAGATTATTCTTGATTTTGAGAGGTTAACTTCTTGCTTTTTCTTTTCTCTCCCTCTTCCTGGTCGGTGAGTCTGTACCCTGGGTTCTGCTCCTTTGACATGCTCAGGTAGAGGTTTGCAGTTGATAAGTCTCTATGGCAATGTCATGTATTGTGCTTCAGTCTTGTTGGCAGTCGAGGCTCACTAGCATTTATAGGCTCCGACAGTGATTGAGTTTGTGTTCCTGGAGCCTCTCTCTTAGTCTTTTTTTCCTCAATTAGTAGCCTGATAATCCAGCTGCCTCTGCCTGGATAGTTAGAGGCTCAAAGAGCTGGCAACTCCCCACTCTATTCCCACTCAGCACAGGGCTCTTGGTAAGGCTCAGTCAGTCAGATCTACTAGCATAATCAGGTGGGGTTTCCGCCCACTCAAAGACCTCTGGCTCTGCCACTATCTCCAGTAACACGGGCGGGCACCCACTCCTGGGGAGCTTGGAGGAAACTCTCGCTCACTATCTGTGCACAGACCAGGATATCAGGCCGAAAGTCTCACCCTCTGAGTGAAACCCCCTCCCACACGGAAAAGTTCCAGTGTTGGAATTGGCTCTTGCTCCCTTCCCGTGCACAGCTCCCTCAGGGCACTGGGGCAGCTTGAGATTCCACTTTTGGCCCACACAGAGGCCTCTGACTCTGCCCCTTTGTGGGATAACACGGGTGCCCACTCCTGAGGTGCTGGGAGGAATCTCTTGCTCTCTCTCTGTGCACGCTGACCAGGATATTAGGCCGGCCGCCTCACCCTCTGAGTGAAACCCCTCCCTCATGGAAAAGTTGCAGCATTGGAATTGGCTCTTGCTCCCCGTGCATGGCTCCCTCAGGGTGCTGGGGCTGCCTGGAGATTTTGCTTTCAGCCCACACAAAGGCCTCTGACTCTGCCCCTTTGTGAGATAACACGGGCGCCCACTCCCGGGGCTTTGGAAGGAATCTCTCGCCCATTACCTGTGCGCGCCGACCAGGAGATCAGGGAAAATGGCTGCCCCACTTGTCTTTCTTTGTCTGGGTTTGGCGCAAGTCTTACCTTGTTTTGATGGGGTTGCTGAAGGCACAGTTTTTCCTCGGCTTGGATCTCCGTGCCACAGCCTGGTTCGGCCGTTTGTGCCGCGGCCTGGATCTATTCACCCCCTTTACCTGCCTCAGTTTCTATATTCTCAGTTCCCAGTGAAAGCTGCCCTGTTAAGGTTAGTGAGGAAAGCGGAGCATTTCTTACTCCCTATTTCCTTCGGGGTTTGATTATATATTTAGCCAATTTTTCGCTCGACCATACCTTCGGGTGTATTGCGAAACATCTGGAGGCTCCAAGGATAGGTTTTTCTGTTTCTGGTTGAAGATCTTGTTGAGTTTTGGGGGAGATTTATTGGTATCGCTTCCTACTGCGCCATTATTCTGACATCATCTCCTGTCCAGGCTTTGAATAGAGAAAGTGAATGCTTTCAACATATTATTTCTGCTTTTTCTGCTTTGTCTTTTGAGAAGATAAAAGCTGGTATATTAGATGGACCTCAAATTCAAACTCTCCTATGTGATGTAGAATTTGCCAAGAAAATGAATAAAGAGGAGAAAGCAGCTTGGCAGTCTCTTGTGGCAGTTACAAAGAACTTCCTTGGCAACAAAAAAGCAGAAAACTATGAACGTCTGATTCAAAGGATGCTGTTGGTTTTTCTCAACATTGGATGTAACATGAGCATTAAGATTCACTTCCTGAACAGTCACCTTGATAAGTTTCCCAAAAATCTTGGAGCTGTTAATGATGAGCAGACTACTTCTGGAGCATCAAACAAGATTGTTCTCAACAAGTACACAAACACAAGAGCTACAAACACAAATTTTTGCCTGAATAGAATTTAAATAAGTTTTGTGCAAATTTTATGCTTAAAATAAGTGTTTTAATATGTTCTATTTTGAAATTGTAGACAAATTCTGATGTAATCATGTCTTTTAGTGTATTAGTATATTTACTGCATTATATAAATTATTATATTTTCACAAACATGATGCCCAAGAAGACATTCTACTTTATTATGTTAAACTAAATGTTGAGAACTAAAATCTTGAATTGAAAAAAAAACTGTAGCTTACAGAGAAAAACTAATGTCAGATTTGAGATCATCACACTTGAATTAGGTAAGAACAAGTGTTTTTTGTGGATGCAACAAAAATTGTGTTCCCCATGTTATAGATGCTCTCTTTAGATATTTGGTTATACCTCTTGTCTTTCTTCATAGACAGTATTACCATCTATATTTTAAATATTTATTTCATTGATTATTTGTTTTCTATCCCTACACATTAAATTGATGAAACTCTGAGATCAGGAACTGTATCAGTTCTGCTCAATGTCACAGTTTTTTTGCCAGTAGAAAAGTTTCTTATACACACTAGACAATAAAACTCAATGAATGAATAACAAGTAGCTTCCTTAAAAAAAGTGTCCAATATTGTATTAAAAATTTAATATTTCATCAGACTACTGGCTGTCATATGATATATTTCCAGATTTAAAAGAAATGACATTGTATCAAAGACAAAGAGGTTATCTTTAGTCTGTAGAACAAAAACAAAAGTGAGTATGTGAGGACATGAATGCATCTGACTTAAAGTAAGACAAAAATTGTGTCATAAAAGAGAGTTTAGATATATTCTTTTGTACACAAAGCAGAAAACCTAAGGGTAAAATTTATTAAAGACCATTTTTAGCTTAATATAAAAAAGTTATTTTTGAGGAAGAATAAAAAAATACCCCAAAGCCTGAAATACATATATATTTTATCAACTAGAGTTAGTAATGAATAAAGTTGTCTGGGATTGAGAAAAACTTGTCCAGAATATGACCCAAATCCAATTATAGAAAGTGAACAGGCCCTGGCCAGTTGGTTCAGTGGTAGAGCGTCAGCCTGGCGAGCAGAAGTCCCGAGTTTGATTCCCAGCCAGGGCACACAGGAGAAGCGCCCATCTGCTTCTCCACCTCTCTCCTTCTCCTTCCTCTCTGTCTCTCTCTTCCCCTCCTGCAGCGAGGCTCCATTGGAGCAAAGATGGCCTGGGCGCTGGGCATGGCTCCTTGGCATCTGCCCCAGGCACTAGAATGGCTCTGGTCACAACAGAGCAACACCCCGGAGGGGCAGAGCATCGCCCCCTGGTGGGCAGAGCATCACCCCCTGGTGGGAGTGCCGGGTGGATCCCGGTCGGGCGCACGTGGGAGTCTGTCTGACTGTCTCTCCCCATTTCCAGCTTCAGACAAATACAAAAAAAAAAAAAAAAAAGGAAAAAAAAAAGAAAGTGAACAAATAGAAGCTAGAATGAATAGGAGGTTACATTACTTTTGAAAAAAATTAAGAATATTTGAAGGACATAATATTTATCTTTCTTGAGTGAAAAAATAAAAATGATATAAATAATAAAAAAGCTAGGGAAAATATCCAGAAAAGAGTTAACTGAAATAATACAAGAAATAGAAATCTTTGATTATAAAATATTTTCAACTGCAGGTTAATAGAATATAGTGCTTCAATGAGTAATAATTAAAGTTTTCAATAATGAAAAAATATGATACTTTTTAATTTTTAAAAAATAATTAGTATAAAGATTAATAACAATAATTAACAAATAGTTAATAAATAATATAACATATGCATTATTGAAAAACAACATATTTTACAGGTAGACAGCAAATGTACTTACTGTAATGTCTCCAACTTAGTATAGATTTAATATCACTTAAGGTAGAGGTTTTTATCAATTAGTTAAATTATATAAAATTAATCATTAAAATGAAATAAGATTATTTCTATGATAATCATTTTAATGACTAGAAATGCAACATTCTTGGATGCTCACTTTGTTAATTTTCTAAGTAGGATCTGGGGCTTTGTTCTTTATTGCAATAAAACATAAAATATTTGTTTTGCTAACGGGTTCCTCCAAAAATAGTGTTATTGCTAGCTATGCACCTTAACGAGGCATATTTGTTTCTTCTACCTTTCCCTAGAAGCAGTGTTTTGTAAATATAAATATAAAACCAAATTTAATATTTTAAAATTTTTAGTTTGCAATACATTCATCGTGTTACCGGAATCTTTCCTTTGCACATTGGGAGAGCTTTATATTTATATATTTATACATGAAATTATACTGTGTTCAAATATAATCACTGTAATGGTTTTCTCACTTTAGCAAGACCCCTGATAGTCAAAACCTTTACCAAGCTACTTTTATTAAGCATTGCCTATGCTTGGTTGCTAGAATAAAATCAGGCATGTTCTCTGCTCTCATAAAGTTATCCAGTCTAACGGAGATGATTAGTCAATTGTAGGGACCTCCAGTGAATAATGATAGAAAGAAAATAACTTTGAACTCATGAAGAATTATCCAGTAAATTCAAATTACTCATTGAAAACATTGCAATTTAAGGTTTCATATGATTTTCTTAGAGCATTTGATCTCCCAAGTCCCTTGTAATGTTCAAGTGTTCCCTTAAAACCAAACTATTTTAAGATTTATCTGCTACTACAAAACTAAGTTTCCAAGACTTTTTCTTGGCATTTTCTAGGTAATTCCTGAAACTTGGCTTGCTGCCATCAACTCTATGGCACTGACTAGATAGAGTAAAATGACACAAAAAAGAACAAAACTGATAGAATTTGGACGACTCAAAAAAGAAAATCATGGCTGACCTGTGGTGGCGCAGTGGATAAAGCGTCAACCTGAAAATGCTGAGGTCACCTTGACCCTGGGCTTGCCTGGTCAAGGCACATATGGGAGTTGATGCTTCCAGCTCCTCCCCCCTTCTCTCTCTCTGTCTCTCCTGTCTCTCCCTCTCCTCTCTAAAATTAATAAATAAAAAAATTAAAAAAGAAAATCATATGTGTCAAGTTTCGGTTTATTTACTTGCCCATAGTAAATGCTATCTGTCCCCTTATTAAAGTAAGTGCTCAAGCAGTCATTATATGGAAGTGCATTTAAACTTTCTACAGACTTTTGGGCTAAACCACTCTGGGATTCATGTGGTTTTATCCCAATGACAGCAGTTGCTTTACTGATGCTAAAAAGCAAAATTAGGTACAATCAAAACAATAGCAGCAGTTCGGCTGTTATTAGAAAACAAAACTTGGTACAAATATAATCATTTTCATACTTAGAAACTAGGCACAATAACTAGACATATTTGCTAAGATAATAAAAAAAGAAGATGGAAGAAAAGAAGGAAAGAGGAAGAATATAAAAGGAATTCTATTTATACACACACATACACACCTATGGAGGAAGGATGGATGGAAGGAAGAAAGGAAGAAAGGGTGGGAGGGAGGGAGAAAGAGAAGAAAGAGTGTTCCTGCTTCTCTCCAGATCAATCTAATATTAAGCCCAATTCATTCAAAACCCTGTGTCAGCTGATATATTATCTTTGAAATCTTTTGTCTGACAACCTTTTTCCCTTTCAACTGATGAACAACTGAATTTGTGAGATGCAACCTAATTGCTCAATGTGTGAACTGGGAATCAGTTTGTCTGCATGACTCTGTCCGGCCACTTCACTACAGTGAAGTATTTACAGGAGTGTGTGAAGTACAAAAACTTCTTTTAATTAAGATCTAAACATTCTTTAAAAACATTAAAAATGTGTTTTAGAGTAGACATTTGATTCCTAGTTATAAATTTAGAAAACAAAATACCACATCTCAGAAAAGGTGAAAATGTGTTAAGCAATTTAAATTTGGATTAATAGGGAAATCAAATTTGGGTGTAAGTCATTTCTTTATTCCTTTTTTCTCCTTTAAATATTATTGAATTCAACAACACTGACCGACAGCCTATACCAGGTACTTTGTCAGAAGATTGTAATTAAAATTATTTAAAAATGATCAGACAAAGTTTTTGACACCAGGGAACTCAAGAATTTTAATCTTTTATGTTGTATTTAGCTTTATTTTTTTAAATCTGTTCTTTAAATCAGATGTTTCTTCCTATCTTACCAGGCATCCACTTTCTTAGCACATGTCTAACTGTATTATAACATAATTGGCCTTTGCTTATTGCTAGTGCTGAAATCTCATCCCACATTCTGCAGGCTCCTAGTTACTACATTTGCTAATTATTATTAAATTTGGAAGGAAAGATGGTGTGTAGCTAAATATACCTCATCTTTCTAATGGCATTTTTAAACTGACAGTTAATTTGTTTCTTTTTATTAGTGTTGAGTGAAAATAAATTTTCTCTCTTTTCTTCTTTTTACCTAGAAGGTTTAGCCCATTCATGTAGATTGCTTTTTTGAGTAAATTTGGTAACACAATCATACAGCTGATATATTTCCTTTTAGATTCTGTTGTTCTCTTCCATGTCCTTCTCTTCTTTCTTTCATAAAAATTTATATTCTTATTTCTGTAAAGAAGTTTAGAATGTATTCCAATCCATTACTTAGGAATGATGAAATAATAAAGATTTAATAACAATCTTGACAACCAACTACACTTACACAATATACTTCAATTCAAGAAATCATTTTTAGAGAATATCTGAATAATTGGAAACTTCCTCCAGTTAGTAATAAAATCTTGCCCCTCAAGTACCCAGGTTTCTGCTGAGAAAAGGAAACTTGTTGAAGTAAAAAAAAAATTTAACAAACTAATGTATCTAGGGACTTGTTCTTCAATAATTTCTTCTCTTATTTCTGTAGTTTGCAATGGAAATGTCAGGATATAGGTAAAAGCAAATAACAAAAATAAACCCGATTTAGATATTTGCATTAAATATAACCTGAATTGCAAGCAATCCACTTTTAAAAAATTCTCTATGCACAACTACATTATTATACATTCCATGTTGCTTTAGTAACTGATATTTTTGCTTTTATTACATCCAGAAGGAACACTGTACAGTCAAGAGACCTTCCTAACAAACTACAATGAGTCTAGGTGAAGGAGCTAAGTGAACCTTGAAAAAAGCTGAGTTTCAATTTGTGAACAAGCTTAGGAAAAATTCATGCATATTGTCATTCCTCATTGGCTGACATAGGACTTTGAAGTCAAATATAGTGTTATTATATCTTTAGGCACTTGAAGAATGAACGTAAATTTTAAATGTTTTAATCTTAGAAGAGTAATAATGTTTGTAAGACTTTTTTTCCATTTAGCACATGAGAATAAAGTGAATTTTTCCCTTTTAATACTATGAAAATTAATATTTTATAACCGATACTGAATTAATACAAAATTTATCTAAAGTTCTGAAGGCTAATTACTTATTCATTTTAACAATAATTTTTGAACTTTCTGTTAGGGCTCATAATAGATGCTGAGAATGCAAAATGCTCTAAAATAGAGTTGTTATTTATATAATTTGGCACCCATACAGTGAGATGCAATAGTATGTTATGATATAAATTAAATTTTCATATAAATAATATTTGTTCAATTATTCTTGTTATCTTTAATAGTAAGTTGCAGAATATATAAATTTAAACACATACATGTATATACACATATATGTATATACAGTGCACAATATATATACAAAACATATGTATGTAGAAGAATCAGAAATGGACATGTTTGTGTATGTGTGTATATATGCAAATTATATAAATTATTTCATTTTTCTTTAAGTAAAAATCCATCTTAGAATCTTGTAGAAACCATGAAGTTCTGTGTAAATTTCATAAAACTAATCTGTCAACCTAGGATTAGCCTTGTAGATTAAAATGGAATCACTATGATTGAAATATTAGAAATGCATTTATAAATTAATAGTTACTTTAATAAAATATAATGGATATTAAACTCTTTTGGTTGGTTATATAATTAATAATAAATATTATTAATAATAATTTAACTTAAGAAAGTTCTCTTTGGTCAGTTTTAGAGATTGCACAGATTTTAGAACATTTAATTAAACAAAATTAGTAATGGAATTTGGTCAAATTAATAAATATATTATAGTCACAGAAAATTCCTTTAGACACTACTCTTTAATGTTTATATTTATTCTAAGTAGCTTTTTGTATGCACAATGAAACAAAGAACAAAATCTTGGGATAAAACATGTTCTTATTTATCCATTGTTATTTCACCTGTGTCTCCATACTTTTTTAAAACAAATTATGTTATGATTCCATGTTCATCTTATACTTAAATATAAAGAATAATTTGTTTACTATATACAATTTGATTTATGTCAAAATAATAGAAACATTTTATGAAATTTTTTTATTTGCTGCAATTACTATAAATCCTAATACTAACTCATATCTCTTTTTATTTTTGCTTAACCTGTTCTTAATGTTTTCTAAGGTGCCTAAATGAACATATTTCACTTTTTTACAAGTGAATCCTTTAGGCACAGGTTATATACCATGTTATCAATTAGTTTTATTTAAATATTAAACTATTATGCTAAAAAAGAGTTTTTATGTAAGGCACAAATCAAAACTGTCTCATGATGTCTTATGGTCATAGTAACAAATTAGTTGCAACAGAATTTTAAATAATTTGACTCAGAATACTAAATTCCTGAGATTAGCTAAATGATTATATATAAAATATGAGTTTCTATGTGGTGGTACTATTAATTTACTTTGTTTGTTCATTGTGGTGGTAGTTTTTAAATGTAAACATTTGCTACAAAGAAAAATGAGATAACTTGAACTACCAGTTGTGATGTTTCTTATTTTAGTAATATTTCTTGCCTAAATACTATAATTCAGGCACACACTACTCTCTTTTAAGTCTTTACTTTAATGTCCCTTTATTATCAAATATTGCAGACTCTCCCTATCCAAAGTTTAGCCTAAGTAAAGGTTAAGGGTTCAGTACATTCACACTTCTAATCTGGCACAATATTTCTGGCACCAGTTACAAGATCAAGGTTTCCAGGCCATACTTACTTCAGACTAGCCAGTTACAAATTCAGGGTCCTTATGGACTCCACAAGATTTGATTACTTATTGGAATAACTCAGGGGAGTGTCATAATTATAATTACAATTTTAATATAACAAAAGGAGTACATCAGAACCAGTCAAAGAAAGTGACACATAGAACAAGGTCATCAGGGTTGCAAACGCAAAGCTTCTGTAACCTTGAAGATACATTACCTTCATGCCATTAATCATGGTAATGGGCCCTTGGAGTATCACCAATTCAGGGAGTTCACCTGACCTTGAGACCCAGACTTTTATTGGGGGTTTCATTATATAGGTATGAGTGCTTGAATTATTGGTTAAGTAGTTGAACTCATTATTCAGCCTCTCCCCTTCCTGGTGGACAGGCTGAATGTGGCTCCAAGTCCCAACCTTCTAATCACATGGTTAGTCTTTCAGCCATAACCATTTCTTGTCTATGATTCTCAGCATGAGAAGCCCCACCATGAGTCATGACATTAGTGAAACCCATCAGGTGCCCATCGTGAGTCACTTTGCTAGCATAAATAATCAGTTATGGTAAAAAATTCCAAAACTTTAGATGTTACCTCACAGGAACTATAAACAATGTCAATTAAACTCATTATTACATAATCCCTCACCTCTGCCCCTCCCAATTAATGCTTCTGGTCACTTCCTATTAATCTTACTCTACACTGTATTATCTATAATAACTATTACTGTCTAACATACTTTCGTTATAAATCTTGTTTATTGTCTATCTTCCTCAAAGAATGAAACCTGCAAGAAGCAGTAATTTCTTTTTTTTTTTTTTTTTATAATTTTATTTTTTTAATGGGGTGACATCAATAAATCAGGATACATATATTCAAAGATAACAAGTCCAGGTTATCTTGTCGTTCAATTATGTTGCATACCCACCACCCAAAGTCAGATTGTCCTCTGTCACCTTCTATCTTGTTTTCTTTGTGCCCCTCCCCACCCCCTATCCCTCTCCCATTCCCCCCTCCCCCCCGTAACCACCACACTCTTATCAATGTCTCTTAGTTTCACTATTATGTCCCACCTACGTATGGAATAATACAGTTCCTGGTTTTTTCTGATTTACTTATTTCGCTTCGTATCATGTTATCAAGATCCCACCATTTTGCTGTAAATGTTCCGATGTCATCATTTCTTATGGCTGAGTAGTATTCCATAGTGTATATGTGCCACATCTTCTTTATCCAGTCATCTATTGATGGGCTTTTTGGTTGTTTCCATGTCCTGGCCACTGTGAACAATGCTGCAATAAACATGGGGCTGCATGTGTCTTTACGTATCAATGTTTCTGAGTTTTGGGGATATATATCCAGTAGAGGGATTGCTGGGTCATAAGGAAGTTCTATTTTCAGTTTTTTGAGGAACCACCATACTTTCTTCCATAATGGTTGTACTACTTTACATTCCCACCAACAGTGTATGAGGGTTCCTTTTTCTCCACAGCCTCTCCAACATTTGCTATTACCTGACTTGCTAATAACAGCTAATCGAACAGGTGTGAGGTGGTATCTCATTGCCGTTTTGATTTGCATTTCTCTAATAGCTAAAGAAGATGAGCATCTTTTCATATCTCTGTTGGCTATTTGTATTTCTTCCTGGGAGAAGTGTCTATTCATATCCTCTTCCCATTTTTTTATTGGATTGTTTGTTTGTTTGTTGTTGAGTTTTATGAGTTCTTTGTATATTTTGGATATTAGGCCCTTATCTGAGCTGTTGTTTGAAAAAATCATTTCCCATTTAGTTGGCTTTCTGTTTATTTTGTTATCAGTTTCCCTTGCTGAGCAAAAACTTCTTAGTCTGATGTAGTCCCATTCATTAATTTTTGCCTTCACTTCTCTTGCCATTGGAGTCAAATTCATAAAATGCTCTTTAAAACCCAGGTCCATGAGTTGAGTACCTATGTCTTCTTCTATGTACTTAATTGTTTCAGGTCTTATGTTTAGATCTTTGATCCATTTTGAGTTGATTTTTGTACAGGGAGAGAGACTGTAGTCCAGTTTCATTCTTTTGCATGTGGCTTTCCAGTTTTCCCAGCACCATTTATTGAAGAGGCTTTCTTTTCTCCATTGTGTGTTGTTGGCCCCTTTATCAAAAATTATTTGACTATATATATGTGGTTTTATTTCTGGACTTTCTATTCTGTTCCATTGGTCTGAGTGTCTATTTTTCTGCCAATACCATGCTGTTTTGATTGTCGTGGCCCTATAATAGAGTTTGAAGTCAGGTATTGTTATGCCCCCAGCTTCATTCTTTTTCTTTAGGATTGCTTTGGCTATTCGGGGTTTTTTATAGTTCCATATAAATCTGATGATTTTTTGCTCTATTTCTTTAAAAAATGTCATTGGAATTTTGATGGGAATTGCATTAAATTTGTATATTGCTTTGGGTAATATAGCCATCTTGATTATATTTATTCTTCCTAGCCAAGAACAAGGTATATTCTTCCATCTCATTATATCTTTTTCGATTTCCCTTAACAATGGTTTGTAGTTTTCATTATATAAGTCCTTTACATTCTTTGTTATGTTTATTCCTAAGTATTTTATTTTTTTTTGTTGCAATCGTGAAGGGGATTCTTCTTTTGAGTTCCTTCTCAGTTGTTTCATTGTTGGCATATAGAAAGGCTATTGACTTCTGTATGTTAATTTTGTATCCTGCGACCTTACTGTATTGGCTTATTGTTTCTAGTAGTCTTTTTGTGGATTCTTTGGGGTTTTCGATGTATAGGATCATATCATCTGCAAAAAGTGATACCTTTACTTCTTCTTTTCCGATATGGATGCCTTTTATTTCTTTGTCTTGTCTGATTGCTCTGGCTAGAACCTCTAGTACCACATTAAATAAGAGTGGAGAGAGTGGACAACCCTGTCTTGTTCCTGATTTAAGGGGGAAAGCCTTCAGTTTAGTGCCATTTAATATGATGTTAGCTGATGGTTTATCATATATGGCCTTTATCATGTTGACATATTTTCCTTCTATACCCATTTTGTTGAGAGTCTTAAACATAAAATTGTGTTGTATTTTATCGAAAGCCTTTTCTGCGTCTATTGATAAGATCATGTGGTTTTTGTTCTTTGTTTTGTTGATATGGTGTATTACATTAACCGTTTTACGTATGTTGAACCATCCTTGAGATTCTGGGATGAATCCCACTTGATCATGATGTATTATTTTTTTAATATGTTGTTGTATTCGATTTGCTAGTATTTTGTTTAGTATTTTAGCATCTGTATTCATTAGAGATATTGGTCTGTAGTTTTCTTTTTTTGTGCCATCCTTGCCTGGTTTTGGTATGAGGGTTATGTTGGCCTCATAAAATGTGTTTGGAAGTATTGCTGCTTCTTCAATTTTTTGGAAGACTTTGAGTAGAATAGGAACCAAGTCTTCTTTGAATGTTTGATAAAATTCGCTGGTATAGCTGTCAGGGCCTGGACTTTTATTTTTGGGGAGGCTTTTAATGGTTTTTTCTATTTCTTCTCTACTGATAGGTCTGTTTAGGCTTTCTGCTTCTTCTTGAATCAGTCTAGGAAGGCTGTATTGTTCTAGGAATTTATCCATTTCTTCTAGGTTTTTGAATTTAGTGGCATAAAGTTTTTCATAGTATTCTACAATAATTCTTTGTATATCTACGGTGTCCGTGGTGATTTCTCCTCTTTCATTTTGGATTTTGTTTATATGAGTTCTTTCTCTTTTTTCCTTGGTGAGTCTTGCCAAGGGTTTGTCAATTTTGTTGATCTTTTCAAAGAACCAGCTCCTTGTTCTATTAATTTTTTCTATAGTTTTTCTGTTCTCTAATTCATTTATTTCTGCTCTGATTTTTATTATCTCCTTTCTTCGGCTGGTTTTGGGTTGTCTTTGCTCTTCTTTTTCTAGTTCCTTAAGGTGGGATGTTAAGTGGTTCACTTGGGCTCTCTCTTGTTTGTTCATATATGCCTAAAGCCATATGAACTTCCCTCTTATCACTGCTTTTGCTGCATCCCATAGATTCTGATATGTCGTATTGTCATTTTCATTAGTCTGTATATATCTTTTGATCTGTGCACTTATTTCTTCTTTGACCCATTCATTTTTTAAAAGTATGTTGTTTAGTTTCCACATTTTTGTGGGATTTTTTTCCTCTTTTTTGCAGTTGAATTCTAGTTTCAAGGCTTTATGATCAGAAAATATGCTTGGTACAACTTCAATTTTTCTGAATTTGCTGATGTTGTTTTTGTTTTCCAACATATGGTCAATTCTTGAGAATGACCCATGTACACTGGAGAAAAATGTATACTCAGTCACTTTGGGATGAAATGTCCTGTAGATGTCTATCATATCCAGGTGCTCTAGTGTTTTGCTTAAGGCCACTATGTCTTTGTTGATTCTCTGTTTGGATGACCGATCTAGAGCCGTCAGCGGTGTATTGAGGTCTCCAAGTATGATTGTATTTTTGTCAGTTTTTGTTTTAAGATCAATAAGTAGCTGTCTTATATATTTTGGTGCTCCTTGGTTTGGTGCATATTTATTAAGAATTGTTATGTCTTCTTGATTCAGTGTCCCCTTAGCCATTATGAAATGGCCATTTTTGTCTCTGAGTACTTTTCCTGTCTTGTAGTCAGCATTATCCGATATGAGTATTGCTACACCTGCTTTTTTTTGGATGTTATTTGCTTGGAGTATTGTTTTCCAGCCTTTCACTTTGAATTTGTTTTTATCCTTGTTACTTAGATGAGTTTCCTGTAGGCAGCATACAGTTGGATTTTCTTTTTTAATCCATTCTGCTACTCTGTGCCTTTTTATTGGTGAGTTTAATCCATTTACATTTAGTGTAATTATTGATACTTGTGAGTTCCCTATTGCCATTTTATATCTTGCTTTCTGTTAGTTTCGTGTCTTGTTTGATCCTTCTCTTTCATTTTTCTATCTTTTGTTTTTATTTGGTTGTATTCCATACATCTTTCCTCTCTTGCTATCTTTTTTATCTCATGTGCTTCTGTGGTGGTTTTTTCAATGGTGGTTACCTTTGAGTAATGAAAAGGGTCCCTACCCTGTTCATTGTAGCGAACTATTTTGTGAGTACTTTTGCACTCCATCGTCCTTTGCTACTGTTAATCTCCGTCTTCTCCCCCTCTTTCTTTTTGTTTTTGTCACAGTTTAAATTTGATTTTATTGTGTTCTTCTTGGAGCTTTTACTTGTGGCTCTGTTTTTTTTGTTCTTTGTATCTGATTGGAGAACCCCCTTTAGTAATTCCTGGAGTGGGGGTTTTCTGATGATAAATTTCCTCATCTTTTCTGTATCTGTGAATGTTTTTATTTCTCCTTCGTATTTGAAGGATAGCTTTGATGGGTATAGTATTCGTGGCTGAAAGTTCCCTCTTTCAGGACTTTAAATATTGGGGTCCACTCTCTTCTAGCTTGTAGAGTTTCTGCTGAGAAATCTGATGATAATCTAATGGGCCTTCCTTTATATGTTGTATTCTTCTTTTCCCTGGCTGCCTTGAGAATTTTTTCTTTGCTGTTGGTTTGTGTCAATTTCATTATGATATGCCTTGGAGTAGGTTTGTTGGGGTTAAGAAAACTTGGAGTTCTGTTTGCTTCTTGAACTTGAGGCTTTAGTTCTTTCCACAGGCTTGGGAAGTTCTCATCAATTATTTGTTTAAGTATGTTCTCCATTCCATTTTCTCTCTCTTCTCCCTCTGATATACCTATTATTCTTATGTTATTCTTTTTGATGGAGTCAGATAATTCTTGTAGGGCTATCTCATTTTTTTAAATTTTTGAGTCTCTTTCTTCTTCTCTCTGTTGTGCCTCAAGTTGCTTGTCTTCTATTTCACTAATCCTCTCTTCTATCTGACCTGTTCTATTAGCTAAGCTTGTTACTTCGTTTTTCAGCTCGTGAATTGAGTTTTTCATCTCTGTTTGATTTGTTTTTATAGTTTCAATTTCCTTGGACATATATTCTTTGTGTTCATGGAGTTGTTTTCTGAGCTCCTTATATTGCCTTTCTGTGTTTTCTTGTATATCTTGGAGGATTTTTAGTATTTCTATCTTGAATTCTCTGTCATTTAGCTCCAAGGTTTCCAATATATTAAATTTTTTCTCCATAGATTTTTCCTCATCTAGCTGTGTTACCTCTCTTTCTTTTGTATCCATGATATTCGATTTTCTCTTCCTTAATGGCATCTGAGGGTGGTTTTGTTGATAGTATTAATGAGATTTAATAAAGAATAAAAAGTTAAAAAAAAATAAGAAATCGAAAAGAGTTGTTTTTTTTAAAAAAAATTAATAATGAAATAAAGAAAAATAAAATAAAATAAAAATTTTAAAAAAAAAGGAAATTATTCCCCCCCTCCTTTTTTCCTCTCCTCTCCTCTCCCCTCTTTCTTGAGAAAATCTTGTGGTGGACTGTTAGTTATAACAAACAATGCCTGTGATGGAGGGCCTGAATTGGGGAAAAGTAATAAAGGGGCAAAAAAGAGAGAAAGAAAAAAAAAAAAAAAGGGGGGGGGGAATAAAAAAGAAAAAAAAAAGAGCGTATGGACCCACAAAAAGCAAATAAGGAAAAAATTTGGGTCAAGAATAAAATGATTTGCTTTTAGGTGTTGGTTTTCTAAGAGTTATGATGAGAGGAATAAGAGGAAAACGGAAAAATGGGGGGACAAATTAAAAACTTACTATTGTATTTAGTGGAACAAGAACTAGATAATATGGAGAGCCAGGGATGGGAGCACTGCTAGTGAGTTAAAAAGGTGAAGTAAAAACCCCCCAAAATGCCACAAACATAGGTTTGAGTCCCAGATAAGATAATTTGTTTGTTATTGAGGTTTGAATGAGAGGAGATGTAAAGGAGAAAGGAAGAAACTAATATAGAGGGAGAAAAGAAAGAGAGAGAGAGAGAAAAAGAGGGAACCACTAAAAGAAGAAAAAAGAAAGGAGAGAGAGAGAGAGAGTTAAGGGTTTTGGAGTGCAACCCTCATAGAGAGAAAGGAAGAGAAGAGAAATGATAATGGGATATGTAACACTTATGGGTAGTGTAGTTCAAGGAGAGGAGAGAGTAAGACCGGTAGAGAGTTAATCGGCCAAATTGGAGGAGGAAAAAAAAGTCTCAAGAATGAAGATAAGAGAAACAAATGAACAAATATAATAAAATGGGATAGGTTATAAAGTCTGCAGATTATTCTTGATTTTGAGAGGTTATCATTTTGTTTTTTCTTTTCTCTCCCTCTTCCTGGTCGGTGACTCTGTACCCCGGGTTCTGCCCCTTTGGCACGCTCAGGTAGAGGTTTGCAGTTGATAAGTCTCTATGGCAATGTCATGTATTGTGCTTTAGTTTCGTTGGGAGTCGAGGCTCATTAGCATTTATAGGCTCCGACAGTGAGAGAGTCTGTGTTCCTGGAGCCTTTCTCCTAGTCTTTCCTTCCTCAATTAGTAGCCTGATAATCCAGCTATGGGGTTGCTGCTGCCTCTGCCTGGATAGTAAGAGGCTCAAAGAGCTGGCAACTCCCCACTCTATTTCCACTCAGCACAGGGCTCTGGGTAAGGCTCAGTCAGTCAGAGCTGCTAGCATAATCAGGCGGGCTTTCTGCCCACTCGAAGACCTCTGGTTCTGCCACTCTATCCGGTAACACAAGCGGGCGCCCACTTCCGGGGCACTTGGAGGAAACTCTCACTCACTGTCTGCAACCAGGATATCCGGCCAGCAGTCTGACGCTCTGAGTGAAACCCCCAACCGCAGGGAAAAGTTGCAGCGTTGGAATTCTCGCTCCGTCCCCGTGCGCGTCTTTTGCAAGGCGCTGGGGCGGCCCGAGATTCCGCTTTGGCCCACACAAAGGCCCCTGACTCTGCCCCTCTGTGCGATAACACGGGCACGCAGTGCCGAGGCGCTTGGAGGAATCGCTCACTCCTTATCTGCGCGCGCAAACCAGGATATGAGGCCGGCCGCGGTTCCCTCTGAGTGAAACACCCTCCAGCACGGAAAATCTCCACCTTTGGAATTAGTTCTCACTCCCTCCCATGCGTGGCTTTCCCAGGGCACTGGGGCTGCCCAGAGACTCTTCCCTCAGCCCACAGAAAGGCCTCTGACCCTGCCTCTCCGTGGTGCAACACGGGCACCCACTTCCGGGGCTTAGGAAGAAATCTCTCTCCCACTAACTGCACACCGACCAGGAGACCGGGTAAAATGGCCACTCCGCTTGTCTTTCTTTGTTTGGGTTTGGCGCGAGTGTTAGCTTGTATTGCCCGGGTTGCCACAGGATCAGATTTTCCTCGGCTTGGATAACCGAGCCACAGCCTGGTTCGGCCGTTTTTGCTGTGGCGGCCTGGATCTATTCACCCCCTTTGCCCGCCTCAGTTTCTATATTCACAGTTACCAGAGAGAGCCGCCCTGTTTAGGTTAGTGAGGAAGGCGGAGCATTTCTTACTCCCTATTTCCTTCGGGGTTTGGTTATATATTTAGCCAATTTTTCACTCAATCATACCTTTGGGTGTATTGCGAAGAATCTGGAAGCTCCAAGTATAGGTTTTTCTGTTTCTGGTTGAAGATCTTGTTGAGAGCAGTAATTTCTAATAAGTCTTTGCTGAATCTTTTGTGACTTAAAGAAGCCTGTCATATATGCATTCAATATTTGTTGAATAAATTAATGATTTTTTTTCTATATTCAGATTTTCTTATAGCCCTTCTACTTTTTACATTAAGGTACAATTTGATTAAAGTGTAACATGACATAGAATATGAATCTATGAATATTTGCATACTTAAGAAATTATTTATTATAAATTGTTACCCCGTACTCTCTATGACAGTAGGATATTTTAGGTGCTCTTTCAATTTACAACTATTAATCACATATTTATTTTATTAGATTGTAAAGTAAATTGAAATATATTCACTTTAAAGTAACTGAATCACCTACTTTGTTATTGTCTCTGAATTCTTTTTTTTTTTTTTTTTTGTATTTTTCTGAAGCTGGAAACGGGGAGAGACAGTCAGACAGACTCCCGCATGCGCCTGACCAGGATCCACCCAGCACGCCCACCAGGGGCCACGCTCTGCCCACCAGGGGGCGACGCTCTGCCCCTCCAGTGCGCCGCTCTGCCGCGACCAGAACCACTCTAGCGCCTGGGGCAGAGGCCAAAGCGCCATCCCCAGCACCCGGGCCATCTTTGCTCCAATGGAGCCTTGGCTGCAGAGGGGAAGAGAGAAACAGAGAGGAAGGAGGGGGGGGGTGGAGAAGCAAATGGGCGCTTCTCCTGTGTGCCCTGGCTGGGAATCAAACCCAGGTCCCCCGCACGCCAGGCCTACGCTCTACCGCTGAGCCAACCGGCCAGGGCCTATCTCTGAATTCTTAGTAAAAAAATCTTAATTTCAGTGTTAGTTTTGGTAGGAAATATTGGGATTTATAACCCAAAGAAAACTTGACTTCTGGAGATAAATACATACTAATTTTTCATATCAGGCATCCTGACTCAATGTCATTAAAAAAATCTATTTATAGGCCCTGGCCGGTTGGCTCAGCAGTAGAGCATCGGCCTGGCATGCGGGGGACTCGGGTTTGATTCCCAGCCAGGGCACATAGGAGAAGCGCCCATTTGCTTTTCCACCCCTACCCCCCCTTCCTCTCTGTCTCTCTCTTCCCCTCCTGCAGCCAAGGCTCCATTGGAGCAAAGATGGCCCGGGCGCTGGGGATGGCTCCTTGGCCTCTGCCCCAGGCGCTAGAGTGGCTCTGGTCACGGCAGAGTGGCGCACTGGAGGGGCAGAGCGTCGCCCCCTGGTGGGCAGAGCGTCGCCCCTGGTGGCGTGGCGTGCCGGGTGGATCCCGGTCCGGCGCATGTGGGAGTCTGTCTGACTGTCTCTCCCCGTTTCCAGCTTCAGCAAAATACAGGAAAAAAAAATCTATTTATAAAATAAGTTGTCAAGTCTGGGCTCACATATCAATGACAAGCAGGTGATTTCTTGAAAGAAACAAAGATAGTGTTCCTATTTTGATTAAATAAACTAAAACCTTTCATATTTACAGAAGAAAAATATTTAATAAATGATTTTAGACTACTTATATATATCACAAAGCACAAAAGGAATATTATGGTAAAAATAAAACAAAAATTACTCTACTACATGAAAAATTTTAGGTATAATCTCTTTACAATCTTTGTTTTGTGACAAGAACAGAAATATTTTTGAAAAGTAGCAATGTCAAGATGTTTAATATATCTTAAATTTTTTAGATTAAAATTATATATCTGGAAAATAAGTTGTATTTCACCAAGTTTTTAATTGATACAGCTAGGAAGAGAATTATATCTCTTGTTAAGTTTTAAATTTTTGGACAATTTCAGCAAATTATAGAATAAAATGCTGCATCACCTCAATAGCCATTTCAATCATTTTTGAAAATTATATCTGCATCCATAGGCCAAGGAATTTTATTATCTCTAAATCGCATTTGGAGTGTCATGAGTTATTTCCAGGACCAAGTTTGTTAAATGAACATTGGCAGTGTCGTTATCGCTTCTTTCTGGAACTCAAGTACAAGTCAGCTCTGTTTAAGTCACCTTTCATAGAAGCCAAAAACGAATGAGCAGTGAAAATGGTTTCATAAGTTAATTAAAGTGGAATTAGAAGGAAAGTGGGCAATTTAGGAACATGAGAACTGGTGTACCGAATCAGACCAATGGTTCTCCTGGTTTAAAATTCAGCCTCCAGCAGTTGTACTTGTTAGTCTCTAAAATTTTAAAGAAAAGGAAAAAGACTCCATAATTCACCTAGACAAGTGTGCCAACTGTGAGCTGGAGAAGTTTTCTTTATGATCTCTCTCAAATAATACCTTAAATTAGGAGGTTTCAGTTCTGTTATGATATGGGTTTAACTTGAATAGCTCTGCTTAGTAAGAAATCTTACTAAATCATCCAATTCCTACATAAAATCAACTAGTCCATCAAAAAGCTATTTATCAATAAAGCTCTTGAGTACTATGCTGAATATGTCTGCTCCTATGATAAAATATGAATCTGTGGTGCTTATTTGATGCAAGTTCTTGATGGCAAAATCTACATTTAGATAATGATGCTGGACGAATGAACGGATGCCTGCTTCTCTTTCCAAAATCTACTTGGTTCATAAGCTTTGGGAGAAAAATTTTTTTTATCTACTATCATTCCTCCTAACTTTCTATCCATGAATAATCTACAGAAGGTACTGAATGATGACAAATTTTACATGCTAATCTTTTACAAAAATTCAACTGGAGTTTTTATCTGATTTTGCATGACAGAATGAATCTAAAAGAAATAAAAGACTTACTAATTCTTATCACATTAGTCTTCTGTTTATGATGAAAGTATATGTGACTACTTTATAAGTTTCTGGATTATTCTAGATATCACTCCCAGGTCAAAAATTCTAAAATGTTATGTTTACAATTTAGTCAAACCTCCTTCAACAATAGTAAATAGTTACAAGATAAAAATCTAAACCATTTTTTTAGACTGCTAGGTCTTAATATGTTAACACTAATATCCTATAGCTATAATTATAAAAGGATCTCCTTTATCATAAAATTAAAGAAAACTAGTTTGTTTGTTTTTTAAGACTGCATTTTTCTTTCCTTTTTTTTATTTATTCATTTTAGAGAGGAGAGGGAGAGACAGAGAGAGAGAGAAAGGAGAGACAGATAGAGAAGGGGGGAGGAGCTGGAAGCAACAACTCCCTATGTGCCTTGACCAGGCAAGCCCAGGGTTTCAAACCGGCGACCTCAGCATTTCCAGGTCGACGCTTTATCCACTGCGCCACCACAGGTCAGGCAAGAAAACTAGTTTTTTTTGTTTGTTTGTTTTTTACATTTTTTTAATCTTTTTTTTTTCCAATTTTTCTTTTACTAATTTTTTTTTAAAGTTTGTTTTTTTAATTTTTAATTATTATTATTTTTTTTTACAGAGACAGAGAATGAGTTAGAGAGAGGGATAGACAGGGACAGACAGACAGGAATGGAAAGAGATGAGAAGCATCAATTATTAGTTTTTCATTGCGTGTTGCAACACCTTAGTTGTTCATTGATTGCTTTCTCATATGTGCCTTGACCGTAGGCTTTCAGCAGACCAAGTAATCCCTTGCTGGAGCCAGCGACCTTGGGTTCAAGCTGGTGGGTTTTTCCTCAAACCAGATGAGCCCTCACTCAAGCTGCCAATCTCGGGGTCTTGAACCCGGGTCCTCTGCATCCTAGTCCAACGCTCTATCCACTGTGCCACCGCCTGGTCAGGCGAAAACTAGTTTTTTAATTGTTATTTGAACTAAGATGAACACTCATTATTTGTACCTATGTTAATTTGGTTTTCTCTCTTTAGCTTTACTAACTTTTCTTTCTGGTTCAGTTTTTTATTTCCTCTGTTCATTTTAGCTAGTTTAATTACTACAGGTAACTTTCTTTCAAACGTAATAATTTCACCCTCTTCTGATGATTTGTATCTCTGTTTATATTTGGTTTAGGCCTCCATGCATTGTTGGTTCTTTGTTTTCACAGGTATTCTTGTTTATAAATTATTTGAAGGAAACCATGTTTCCTATATTATTTTGTATATTTAAAACATCAAGAAATGTCTAACTAATAATTATAGTTTAAAAATATATTAAAGCAGTATCTATGGATTTTCTACTTGGAGCCACTTTCACAATGTTTATCATTTGAGTTTCTATTTGTGCGACCTAAGAAATAATGTATTATTGAGTACTACAAATGTGTAAATAAACCCAAAACTATAAAATTATAAAAACTCGAGTCAAATGTTATTTATTTAAAAACCACAATGAAAGATATACCAAATATCAGTACAAAAAAACAATATGAAAGTTCTGAATTGATTTAGACATATGTGTTATAAAATGAAAAGATTTAAAGCAGAAGTAATAGCTAGGACAAAGACAAAGAAATAAAACAAAGGAGGAAATTACTATCCTTAATTTCTGATGGTTGGCTTATAAAGAAAATATCTGAAAATCAGCTTAGAAATTTGAACATCATGTTTAATAACCTTTATTTGAACATGTTGGGAGTTATGAAAGGATTTTAAGTAATGAAGAGATCTTCAAGAAGGTAAGATCAACTTAAAATTGGCACTAAAGGCAGTTTCTTAGAGTAACAAGGTTATTATAATAAAGAGGTGTGTAATCAGTCCCAAACTCAGGCAATAAGGATAACAAATAGAATGAAATAGATGAAAGATTAATATTCATTGTGGAAAGTTTTTGGCCTGGAATAAGAGAAAATGATGGAACACAAATAACATTAGCCTCTGAGCATGTTCAAAAGAAAAGAGTATTATTTAGTAAATAAATGTTTTTTTTCTCCTAGTATATTAAGCAGAAATGCATGTAAATGTTCTTCACATTTTACTTCCTACAATTTTACTTAACAGTGTTTCAAGGTGCTGAAAATATTCAATCAAGTTCATTTATGCTTGACATCATCAAAAAAATACACATTTTTTGTTTTACTTTAAAAAATTCCTTGTTGCCTGACCAAGCGGTGGCACAGTGGATAGAGTGTCAGACTGGGATGCAGAGGACCCAGCTTTGAAACCCCGAGGTCATTGGCTTGAGCATGGGTCCATTTGGTTTGAGCAAAGCTCACCAACTTGAGCCCAAAATCACTGGCTCAAACAAGGGGTAACTTGCTCTGCTGTAGGTCCCCGGTCAAGGAACATATGAGAAAGCAATAATTGAACAACTGAGATGCTGCAACAAAGTATTGATGCTTCTCATCTCTCTCCCTTCCTGTCTGTTTCTATCTGTTCCTCTCTTTGTCCCTCTCTCTGTCTCTGTCACAAAACAAAAAAACAAACAAATTATCTCCTGTTGATATTTGAAAACAATATTTTTATTTAGCAATGATTTCAGTAGAGCCATAATGGCTTTCTTTAATTTTTTAGAAATCCAAATGGGATCCAGAATAGTAGTACAAGATGGCCTGTCTTCGAAAGCACTGAACAAAAATATTTAACCTTGAATACAGAATCACCAAAAGTATATACTAAGCTACGTGCTCAACAATGTTGATTCTGGATGCTATTTTTTCCAAAAGTCTTGGAAATGACAGGTGTATGTTTTTAGTATATAGTTAAATAATTGGTTGTAGATTATGAAAAAGGGTGGACAAATTAGACTATCCAAGCACAGAGATGGTGGTATTAATCTGTAACTTTTTAATTACTTGATTCCAATGAATTCATTATATTGACAACTTTCTTTCAGCAAGTTTAGATATGTTTGGAGGGTTTATTATATGAACAACACTTTAGTAGTAAATAAAGAAAACTAAAATAAAAAATGTATAATAACATAAAAAAGTTGTGAAACTAAAATAGATCACTGCTTGCTTTCAGCCAATCTTTGTGGAATTAATTAAAAGACAATGAATAAATAAATATATAAAGTAAATAATTTATAGAATTAAAAGTAGAACAAAATATAATTTTAGTCAAAAAGAGGTAAAACCAAGTTATTGATAAATAGTGGAACTCTTTGTTTTTAAAGTGGAAATATTCTGAAATTTAAATTAAAAACACAAACACAATCCAAATATTTCTAAATATTTTGACTTGGAGATATTTATCTAAGAACATGTATATATATTACATAATACAATAAACAGATATTAATTTAGTTAACTAATCTTTAGAAATTGAGTACCTAGACATATAAGTAAATACTAGGTAAATTGGTTCAGATTATCATTTTATTTCAAAATCTATTAGTAAAAAATTATTTAAATCAACTTGAATATCCAACTTGAGTGATTACATCTTTCATGAGAAAAATGACATTCATATGCAGTTCAATTCTTGGGTTTAAAATGCCCAGCTGTTGGCGCTGGCCGGTTGGCTCAGTGGTAGAGCATCAGCCTGGCGTGCAGATGTCCCGGGTTCGATTCCCGGCCAGGGCACACAGGAGAAGTGCTCATCTGCTTCTCCACCCCTCCCCCTCTGCTTCCTCTCTGTCTCTCTCTTCCCCTCCCGCAGCCAAGGCTCCATTGGAGCAAAGTTTGCCCGGGTGCTGAGGATGGCTCTGTGGCCTCCACCTCAGGCGCTAGAGTGGCTCTGGTCACAACAGAGCGACGCCCCGGATGGGCAGAGCATCGCCCCCTGGAGGGCGTGCAGGGTGTATCCCGGTCGGGCGCATGGGGAGTCTGTCTGACTGCCTCCCTGTTTCCAACTTCAGAAAAATACCCCCCCAAAAAAATGCCCAGCTGTTTATAACCCATTTTTCTCTTATAGTTGATTTTCTTCCTTATATTTTTCAAATAAAAATAATTGAATTCCAACCATTAGACATATTGCAGGCCAGTTCCTCTACACTTTACCATTCTAATCATCATAACACTCTGATTTTCAGGCTATATATTAAATATTTCAATACAGTAGATGTCATTAGCTTCTTATTTAGAGAAGAAAGGAGTTAGTTTCAGGCAAATGTGGGCACCTCAGAACTGTATTTGATTGTTTAATATGCTTTTTGAAAACCAGACATTAATCACCAAAATTATAATTATGTACTCCATCTGTTTGGGAAGTGTTTCTAAAATAACAGTGTTCTGTATATTTTAAATGTTCTGTGACACAATAGATACCCAGAGATGGGTTTCTGCATCCCTTGACAGAGATACAGTGCTGCCCTGGTGTCCTCTGGGCATGAGTAACAAGGAGGTTAATGTGTTTAATCTGCCAAGAGACCAGAAGAGGTATCATTTAACATAGCTTACACTATACATTCTTAATATTTACTTAAAATAATTTTACATAAAAAAGCTATAATTTCAGAAAAATAGTAGGGGGTTAGAGGGATTGTAAATGGCTAATTTATTATATGCCAAACTGAGCTGTTCCAGTTCAGTCACATATGGTCTATTGCAATTTATTGTTGATAAAATAAAATTAGTGTATCAGTGATTTCTGAAGATGTATATCAAAATCTCTATCTTTAAATACTCAACTGCCATAAAGTTGATTTAATAAACAAACTTTAAAACTCTTGGTTAGCTCCTGCTCCTTCTTGTGCCGTGATGGACAACTTTCTAGTTTGAGCAACACTGTGTGGAAATACTATACCTGCTCTGGGTTAGTACCATGCTCTGGGGATGCTTGGATGCTTTGAGGATAGTTTCATGTGTGTTAAAAACATAATTTAATATTCTAGCACTATTTTTCTCCAATAATTTCTCTAAAAAACATAAATATATTTTATAAATTTTAAAGTAAATACATAAGTTTTATATCAACAATGTACTTATTAAAAACAAAATTTACAGTTAAACAATTTAAAATTAGGTTTTATAAATAATAAATAACAAAGGAGTCAAATATTTAAAACGCATGTTCTTAAACTATATTTTTCAAGTTGCAAAACTTCAAACATTTTATTTTTGATGTTTTGAAAATTGGACTTATTCAGAGGATTTGGTAGAAGCTTTTATAAAAATATTATTTTTTAAAATACAGCTCTATAAGTCAAAGAAAACTTCAAGACTGGCTATGAACTGTATTCCTTAAAAGGACAAATGTAATGCTTACCTCATTCAAGATGGAATCCCAATAAGCTGTATAAGTACCATTTAAACAGTTTACTTGTGAGCAACAAATGTTCTCAAATAAAATAATCCCTAAGACTTATTTAAACACATGAATGTTAACACTTTCACATGTGTTCTGTGAATCAAACTGGGATGTCTGCAAGCCAGACCAACACCTCTCTCCCCTGAGCAAGCCAGACAAGGCCAGCCCTTAGCTGTCAAACCATAATTTAGCAATGCTTATGCTGTTATTTTATGAATCTAAAAGAAATAAAATATATAATATTTGTTTCAAATATTATCAAATTCAGAGTGTTTACTGAGAATGTAGCTATATAATACTTCAGAATCATTTAAAAGAGAAAAAAAAGGAAGTAGAAAAATGACCCAGTTAATGTCAATAAGATACCATTTTTTTTACTAAAAGTCAAAGAATATATTTATTTAAAAGAAAAAAATTATTTGACCTTTACATCTTCCAAATAAAAACAAGTATTAGATTCAGTGTTTCCTCCTTTGATCTTTGAATAAATTTAAGAACTGAGATTTCACTTGGATTGATCACTTTGAAGAATCCAATAGCACTTTGACATGCTATTTGCTAATTATTTAACAAGATTGGGAAACAAAAATGAGAGTGGAAAACTGGAGAAAAAATTAAATTATTTTGCTGTTTTCATATACTGGGTTTTCTATTCCTTAAAAGCAGAACAAAATATAATCAAAGAATTATGCATTTCTTGTTCACTTTAATAACTGGTTGACAAATGTGAAAAAACAAATAGTAAGAAGAACAGAAAAGATTTTTAATGAAATCTCAACATACATGAAATATGTTATTTTTATTATGACCTTAAGCATAATTCAATATCAAGTTAATATCTTTTCCAAATTTGATCTCCATTAATAATTTTTGATTAACTTAATTTTCTGTGTTTTTCCCTAACTCCTCAGACTTGGTAAAACATATTTAACTTCAAAGTATTACTCTTTTTAATTGACAAGACAAAATATGGCTTTATTATTGTTATGCTTTCTGTAGGGAAGAAAGACTGATCTTTATTTTTTTCCAAGTCAGACAATGTGGGCAAAGCAAAGATTACAAAGTCCTGAAAAAAAATTGTGTGAATATGTGTATGAACTACTGGTATTGATCTAGCTGTACATGAATTTAGTAAAGAGTAAATTTAGGGCCCTGGCTGGTTGGCTCAGTGGTAGAGCATCGGCCTGGCATGCAGAAGTCTGGGGTTTGATTCCTGGCCAGGGCACACAGGAGAAGTACTCATCTGCTTCTCCACCGCTCCCCCTCTCCTTCCTCTCTGTGTCTCTCTTCCCCTCCTACAGCCGAGGCTCCATTGGAGCAAAGTTGGTCCGGACACTGAGGATGGCTCCATGGCCTCTGCCTCAGGCGCTAGAATGGCTCTGGTTGCAACAGAGTGACGCCCCTGGTGGGCCTGCCGGGTGGATCCCGGTCGGGCACAGGCGGGAGTCTGTCTGACTGCCTCTCCTTTCCAACTTCAGAAAAATACAAAAAAAAAAAAAAAGGGTAAATTTAGGAATAAATTTTTGTGACAAGGGCAGTATATTCATTAGTGGAGCTCCCAATAGAGCTTGATTTTATAATGCACATACCACCTTATTTATTATTCACAGTAACACTGTAAAATAGGAATTACTATCATTTATAGTAAAAGCTAATTTGAAAAGTTATAAACTTTTTCTGTCACTAATATCATAAGGGATCAAGCTGGAATTTTAACCCATGTCATTACAAAGCCTGTATACTGACGTTCTTTTCTTTATTTCACACTGTAGTACCTTGTTATCTATATATCTCATAGATGGTAAATCTACAGACGCTTAAGTAGCATTACTGTTTTTGGAAAAAGAAAGAAAAGAGAATCTTCAAATTTTGGGTTTTATTTATGTCTTGGGACTGAAAATTTTTATCTTTTTATTATGGTGTATTCGGTTTCTCTGGATTCTGTTAGAAAATAATTAAATGTTTTATATTTTGTCTTAATATTCAGTACTTCTAAGTGAAAAGTGTAGTCAAGTTTACGTAATGACATATAAGAAAATAAACCTGCATATATATGAATCAAAAGATTTGAAATTATGTAAACAACAAGAAAAAATATATCTAAAATATTTTCTGTAAGTATTAAAATTTAGGTATGTGTTAAATGACAATTTATTGGCCTGACCTGTGGTGGCGCAGTGGATAAAGCGTCGACCTGGAAATGCTGAGGTCGCCGGTTCGAAACCCTGGGCCTGCTTGGTCAAGGCACATATGGGAGTTGATGCTTCCAGCTCCTCCCCCCTTCTCTGTCTGTCTGTCTGTCTCTCTCTCTCTCTCTCCCCCCTCCTTTCTAAAATGAATAAATAAAAAATTAAAAAAAATAACAATTTATTGTATCTAAAATTTTTATTTTTATGAACTTTAAAGTATTTTATGTAATATTTATAACATATTAGTTATAAAAATAGCATGAATAGATAATTAGTTATGATATTTAATAACTTTCTTCCACATCTATTATATTTTTTTACTCTTTAGAAAGTTTCATTCTTCACAAAGTGATCAGAGTCATTAATTCTTAAAAGTCATTTTTACATAAAAAACAGGATATTTTTGATAAATTTTCAAATATTTGTCCATTTTCCAAGCATTATAAACATTTCAAACTGAAATTTATAGTATATTACAGAGAATATTTTGATAATTATACAAATGTTTTAAATATTTTGATTTTTATATAAAAATGAATCACTGAATGTGCTCCATTATTATTAATATGAACAAGAGGAAGACACTTTTCCAATATATTATAACATAATATGAAATCACATAAACTGTCTTCTCTAAGTTACTATCTTTCAAAGTTACAATTAATTTGTAAAAATCTTGAATAAAAAGATTATATTTTAAAAATTCTAAGTCCTTATTTTTAGAAAGATAAAAATAACTTAAAATTTTGTTTTTAAGTCAATGACTAGTATCCTAAAAGTTTAAAAAGTAATTGTACTGCCTGATCTCTGGTGGTTCAGTGAATAGAGCGTCGACCTGGAATGCTGAGGCCACTGGTTCAATACCAAGGCTTGCTTGGTCAAGGCAAGTACAAGAAAAAAATCAATGAATAACTAAAGTGAAGCAACTACGAGTTGATGTTTCTCCCTTCCTTCACCCTGTCCTTTCTCTCTAAAAATCAATAAATAAAATCTGTTTTTAAAAAGTAGCAGAACTATAAATATATAAAATACTTATAAATTTCAATAATTTAAATAATTTTAGACTTATTATATGTATTTATATTAGAAATATGAATATATTATTTTAAAAGTTTGTAATTTAAGAGTTTCTGTTGTTCACAAACTTTATTCTTTTAATGTAATACACTTTTAAATAAGATTTCAAAGTTCTTATATCACATAGACAACTCTTTGGTTTATTACCTCACATTATTTTTAACATAAACAACACAGAGATTGTCAGTCATCTTTCTAACTTGAAAAGCAATTAATAAACTGCTACCCTATAGTAATTTTAATAAACAACTTTCAATGACTAGATATTGTTTGGAATTAAAAAAAGTTGATATGAGTGTAAAATCTATATAATATGCCAAATTCTGATACCTGTATGCAAACAAATATTGTGATATAAACACTTTTATCTGAAGTAATACTCTGAAATATATTTATATATATGCAAGTAAGATTTTTTAAATAAAATTTTGTAATGAGGAGAGGAATCAAGGAAAGAGAATATCATCTATTATCTTTTCAGAAACAAAAATGAATATATGTAATGTAATATAATTTGACATATAATACATACACTTATTTTTGCATTTTATATAACACATTTTTATATTTTATATAATTTTATAGAAATAGATTATTAGCACTTGTATAAAGTGTATAAAAACTTATTAAAAAGTATTAATGTAGTAAGAAAAGCTGATAAATAAGGAAAAATAAAATTACTGACAGTGCACTTGGAAAAAATGACATCTGTATCAAAAATATTTTTCAATTAATGTAAACAGAAGTATACATTTAGATTGATTCAATTTATTTCATGTTTTACAGGAAATATTGATGAAGCAGAATGAGAATGGAAAGCAGGACTTCCTCGCTGGAACAATTACATGATGGACTGGAAAAATCAATTTAACGATTACACTAGCAAGAAAGAAAGCTGTGCTCATCTCTAATTCATAAATTTACTCTTTATACGGTGTTCACTTTTGTGTAAATCAAGGCAAAAATATCGGTAGCTCTCTCACACATCTACCTAGCAAGAAAACTACTATGTAGCCAAAAGGATAATATTGATTTCTCACATCTATCATTTAGCATTACAAAACCCAAATGCTTAGAATATGTTTACCTAAATTTACAATATAAAGTATGACAATTATGTATGATCAGTATGCATATTAAAATGATTTGCAGCTTCAAAATTCTTCTTTCCTAAATAACTTCAGTATTTATTTTTTTAAAAATTCATATTCTGTTTTTAATTATACACTTATTTTCATTATCACTCATACAAGAATATTTTTAAAATTAGGTCTTGAAACACTGGATACAATAATTTATAGTAGTCTTTCCACTAATTAATTTATTAATTTAATGTTAATATCAGTTACAAACAGGAACAGAAAATAAATGTCCTTTTTGTTTTTAACATAAAGCAAGAGGGAATATTAAAATAAGAAGAGGCTTGTTAAATTAGATAGAAACAAAATATTGCTGCTAATAGCCAAAATATAAAAATATATATAATTAGAATCCTCAAATTATATTTTTATTCTTTCAACTCTTGCTCTTTTGCAACACTCCACTTTTTGACCCTCTCCAAACATGTCCATATGCAAATTGCTCTTCCCATACTTTAAAAAGAAGTGCAGGTGAGCAGAAGTCTAAAGTCAGAAGCCATGTACCTTCTGTGTTAGAAAATCTAACTGGACCTAGAAATATTAGGAAAAATTGTTCAATTTGAGTGATAGGAAAACTGTTCAGTTCCAAAAAAAAATATTTACTCTTTCAACAGTCAAATTATATTATTTTTATAACTTAAAGAATTACAATGTTACATGTACTCACTTGCATGCCAATGATACATTTTCAGTAAGTAAATTCACTATAGTTCACTAAAGGAGAGAAGTTGGGAAATGTTAATTTCCAGAAAGGCAGTACTTGTCAATTATGCTAATTACAAATAAAAAAACTAGCACTCATAGAGAACAAAGTGAGTCTACAGGTCCATACACTGTTGATTAAAGCATATTTCATTGTTCATTTTCCTGTGTGTCTAAAGTTAGAGGCCATAAGGTCTGCTGTTCTCACTCAAAGTTTGAGGTATTTGATTAGCTTCAGCTGTTTGGAGAGAGTTGTTAAGCTGAGTCAGTTTTGATATCACTTCAGTACTGCCATAAATGGACATTTTTACTTTATGGCTCTTCTTTAATTCGGTGATGAAGAAGAAATCCACACAAATGATGGGTGAATTATCAGGCTTTCCATTCTACACCATCATCTTGATTTCAGGCACTATTCCTCTAGAAGCCACTATGTTTTCCAAAATTACTTAAGCTTTCTTTAGATGTGGAATACTCTGATACATGAAATGTCAGGATGGAGAGTATAATTTTTAAAGATAAAGTCGTTTCTGGCCAATGAGAAATACAATTTTATAAATAAATCATAGCATACACTGTGACATTTTAGCATAATATTCTAATAAAAGAAACTTTTCTGACATTGCTGAAGAAGAATAATAAACTCAACATTTAGTAAAAATTTTTTTTGCAGCTGTTGCCTTATAGAATTTAAACACAGACACACACACACAGTGAGATGTATGCATACATGCATATACACGTATAGAAGTGTATTAATGTCCAACAAAGGATTACCATAAAAAATGTCACTGATTTATTCCAAGAGGTGTCAAAAAGGAAATTTGCCATAATAAAAATAGGAATCAGAGAGAAGATGGCAGCGGAGTAGGCGGATGCACAGACACCCAGCTCTCAACACCAAACTGGAATACAAATCAATTTAGAAAAAATCAGCATGAAAAACCAACACTGAACTGTAAGAACAGCTCTCAAAAACCAAGGAGCAAAGAGGAAGCCACAATAACCCTGGTAAGGAGTGCCTGAATCTCCTCTGCTTACAGGAAGGGAAGGAGGGGGGTGAGGCTGAGAGCCCAGAGAGGATTTCACAGAGGAAAAAGAGCAGAAACTACTGCTCACAGCCACTTACCTGACGACCAGGGAGCAAGGTGGGTTGAAAAGACCAGCTTATTTCCCAAGTGGAAAAGACAGGGAGAGGGACAGACTGTGAGGGGCTAAGGTATGCAAGAAACAAAATAAAAAAGCTGACTCATTCATGCTGGAGGCGGCCATAGCTGGGGGAGGGACTGAACCTTTCACAAAACAGAGCTGAAGTGCTTCCGGATCAGAGATCTCCGGACATCTATCCAGCTCCAATCAGCACAACAAGACACAGCTGAAAACAAGAAGTGGGGAGGAGGGGCAGTAACTCAGGTCTCCATGGAGATCTGAGATACACCTCCCCCTACTGAAGCTGAGAGAAAAAACCCTGCCCCCAGTGAGATTAGTTGGAGGAAGAGACCTTCAGCGTCTCAGGTTACACCCACAGCATTCCTGGATACAGTTTCAAGGAAGCCCCCTGCTGAGATCAGTTAACAAGACTATCACCTGTTAAGAAAACAAATCAAGACTTCAAAGCTGCCCAAATCCGAAAGTGGATTACAAATAATAGCTGATACCAACCCACGAAGACCTAAAAATAACACAACTAAAAACTGGAGGCAGACAACACCAAGCCTAGACTCAATCAACTCTACAAATAAAAAAAAGAAAGAAGAAGAAGATGAGAAAACAAAGGAGTGCAATCCAAATGAAACCACAAGAGACACTTTCGAGAGATGAACTGGAGAGATGAACTGAGTGATATGGAAATAATCAAACTTCCAGATGCGGAGTTCAAAATAATGATTGTAAGGATGCTTAGGGATCTTAGAACAACAATGGAGGGGGAGTTTGAAAACCTAAATAAAGAAATAGCAAGTATAAAAAAGAATCAGTTGGAGACGACAAATACAATATCAGAAATACCACAATGGAAGGAATTAAAAACAGGATAGATAGAGCAGAGGATCGAATCAGCGAGTTAGAAGACAACTGGAATGAAGGCATGAAAGCAGAGAAGAAAAGAGAAAAAAGACTCAAAAAGTCAGAGGAAACTCTTAGAGAGCTCTGTGACAACATGAAGAGAAATAACATCCGCATCATAGGGGTTCCTGAAGAAGAAGAAAAAGAACAAGGGATAGAGACTTTGTTCAATCATATCATAGCTGAAAACTTCCCTAAATTAATGCAAGAGAAACTCTCACAAATCCAAGAAGCACAGAGGACTCCATTAAAGAGAAACCCAAAGAAACCTACACCAAGACACATCATAATTAAAATACCAAAGCTAAGCAATAAAGAGAAAATATTAAAAGCTGCAAGAGAAAAAAAAGTTATCACCTACAAAGGAGCCCCCATAAGGATGACATCTGACTTCTCAACAGAAACACTTGAGGCCAGAAGGGAATGGCAAGAAATATTCAAAGTAATGCAGAACAAGAACCTACAACAAGACTACTTTATCCAGCAAGGCTATCGTTTAAAATTGAAGGAGAAATAAAAAGCTTCCCAGACAAAGAACAACTCAAGGAATTCATTACAACCAAACCAATGCTGCAGGAAATATTAAGGGGCCTGGTGTAAACAGATAAAGTGGGAAAAGAATACAGAAAAAAAAAAAAGAAAAAGGAATACACCTTTAAAGAAGAAAATGGCAATAAACAACTACATATCAATAATAACCTTAAATGTAAATGGATTAAATGATCCAATCAAAAGACATAGGGTAGCTGCGTGGATAAGAAAACAGGACCCATACATATGTTGTCTACAAGAGACACACCTTAGAACAAAAGACACACACAGATTGAAGGTAAAAGGATGGAAAAAAATGTTTCTTGCAAACGGAAATGAAAAAAAAGCTGGGGTAGCAATACTTATATCAGACAAATTGGACTTTAAAACAAAGGATATAGTAAGAGATAAAGAAGGCCACTACATAATGATAAAGGGAGTAATCCAACAGGAAGATATAACTATTATAAATATCTATGCACCTAATATAGGAGCACCCAAATATATAAAACAGATTTTGATGGATTTAAAGGGCGAGATCAACAGCAATACTATAATAGTAGGGGATTTCAATACCCCACTAACATCACTAGATAGATCCTCAAGAAAGAAAATTAAAGAAACAGCAGACTTATTGGAAACATTAGATCAACTCGATTTAATAGATATCTTCAGAACCTTTCACCCTAAAGCAGCAGAATATACATTCTTTTCAAGTGCTCATGGTACATTCTCTAGGATAGACCACATGTTAGGGCACAAAAGTGCTCTCAACAAATTTAAGAAGACTGAAATCATATCAAGCACTTTCTTCGATCACAACGGCATGAAACTAGAAATGAACCACAGCAGAAAAGCTCAAAAATTCTCAAACACATGGAAACTAAATAGCAGGGTGTTAAATAATGAATGGATTAAGAATGAGATCAAAGAAGAAATAAAGAAATTCCTAGAAACGAATGACAATGAGCATACAACAACTCAAAATTTATGGGACACAGCGAAAGCAGTGCTGAGAGGGAAGTTCATAGCACTACAGGCACACTTTCAGAAGCTAGAAAAAGCTCAAATGAACAACTTAACCCTGCATCTAAAAGAATTAGAAAAAGAACAGCAAGTAAAGCCCAAATGTAGTAGAAGGAAGGAAATAATAAAGATCAGAGCAGAAATAAATGACATAGAGGCTAAAGAAACAATACAGAGGATCAATGAAACTAGGAGCTGGTTCTTTGAAAAGGTAAACAAGATTGATGCACCTTTAAGTAGACTCACCAAGAAAAAGAGAGAGAGGACTCAAATAAATAAAATTAGAAATGAGAGAGGAGAAATAACAACTGACACAACAGAAATACAAAATATTGTAAGAAAATACTATGAAGAACTGTATGCCAAAAAACTAGACAACCTAGATGAAATGGACAAATTCCTTGAAATGTACAATCTTCCAAAAATCAATCTGGAAGAATCAGAAAACTTAAACAGACCAATTACACCAAAGGAGATTGAAACAGTTATCAAAAAACTCCCAACAAAGAAAAGTCCGGGGCCCGATGGCTTCACAACGGAATTCTACCAAATATTCAAAGAAGAACTAACTCCTATCCTTCTCAAACTATTTCAAAAAATTCAAGAGGAAGGAAGACTTCCAAACTCCTTTTATGAGGCGAGCATAATTCTGATTCCAAAACCAGGCAAAGACCACACAAAGAAAGAAAATTATAGGCCAATATCTCTGATGAATATAGATGCTAAAATCCTCAACAAAATATTAGCAAACCGGATCCAACAATATATGGAAAAAATCATACACCATGATCAAGTGGGATTTATTCTGGGGAGGCAAGGCTGGTACAATATTCGTAAATCAATCAATGTGATTCATCACATAAACAAAAAGAAGGAGAAAAACCATATGATAATTTCAATAGATGCAGAAAAAGCATTTGATAAAATCCAGCACCCATTCATGATCAAAACTCTCAGCAAAGTGGGAATACAGGGAACATACCTCAACATGATAAAAGCCATCTATGAGAAACCCACAGCCAACATCATACTCAATGGGCAAAAATTAAAAGCAATACCCTTAAGATCAGGAACAAGGCAGGGGTGCCCCCTTTCACCACTCTTATTTAACATAGTCCTGGAAGTCCTAGCCACAGCAATCAGACAAGAAGAAGAAATAAAAGGCATTCAAGTTGGAAAAGAAGAAGTAAAACTATCATTATTTGCAGATGATATGATATTGTATATAGAAAACCCTAAAGCCTCAGTCAAAAAACTACTGGACCTGATAAATAAATTCAGCAAAGTGGCAGGATATAAAATCAATACTCAGAAATCAGAAGCATTTTTATACACCAACAATGAACAGTCAGAAAGAGAAATTAAGGAAACAATCCCCTTCACAATTACAACCAAAAAAATAAAGTACCTAGGAGTAAACTTAACCAAGGAGACTAAAGACTTGTACTCGGAAAATTACAAAACATTGATAAAAGAAATCAAGGAAGATACTAACAAGTGGAAGCATATACCGTGCTCATGGTTAGGAAGAATAAACATCATTAAAATGTTTATATTACCCAAAGCAATTTATAAATTCAATGCAATACCAATTAAAATACCAATGACATACTTCAAGGATATAGAACACATATTCCAAAAATTTATATGGAACCAAAAAAGGACACGAATAGCCTCAGCAATCTTAAAAAAGAAGAATAAAGTGGGAGGTATCACACTTCCTGATATCAAGTTATACTACAAGGCCATTGTACTCAAAACAGCCTGGTACTGGCATAAGAACAGGCATATAGATCAATGGAATAGAACAGAGAACCCAGAAATAAACCCACAGTTCTATGCACAACTGATATTTGACAAAGGAGGTAAGGAAATACAATGGAGTAAAGACAGCCTCTTTGACAAATGGTGTTGGGAAAATTGGACAGCTACCTGCAAAAAAATGAAACTAGATCACCAGCTTACACCACTCACAAAAATAAACTCAAAATGGATAAAAGACTTGAATGTAGGCCATGAAACCATAAGCATCTTAGAAGAAAACATAGGCAGTAAGCTCTCCGACATCTCTCGGAGCAATATATTTGCTGATTTATCTCCACGGGGAAGTGAAATAAAAGACAGGATAAACAAATGGGACTATATCAAACTAAAAAGCTTTTGCACAGCTAAAGACAACAAGAACAGAATAAAATGACAAACTACACAATGGGAGAACATATTTGACAATACGTCTGATAAGGGGTTAATAACCAAAATTTATAAAGAACTTGTAAAACTCAACACCAGGAAGACAAACAACCCAATCCAAAAATGGGCAAAAGAGATGAATAGACACTTCTCCAAAGAGGACATACAGATGGCCAATAGGCATATGAAAAAATGCTCAACATCACTAATCATTAGAGAAATGCAAATTAAAACCACAATGAGATATCACCTTACACCAGTCAGAATGGCGCTTATCAACAAAACAACACAGAATAAGTGCTGGCGAGGATATGGAGAAAAGGGGACCCTCCTGCACTGCTGGTGGGAATGCAGACTGGTGCAGCCACTGTGGAAAACAGTATGGAGATTCCTCAAAAAACTGAAAATCGAACCGCCTTTTGACCCAGCTATCCCAATTTTAGGAATATACCCCAAGGACACCATAGAACGGCTCGAAAAGGAGAAATGCACCCCCCATGTTTGTGGCAGCATTGTTCACAATAGCGAAGATCTGGAAACAGCCCAAGTGTCCGTCAGAGAACGAGTGGATTAAAAAACTTTGGTACATATATACTATGGAATACTACTCAGCCATAAGAAATGATGACATCGGATCATTTACAATAACATGGATGGACCTTGATAACATTATACGGAGTGAAATAAGTAAATCAGAAAAAAAACTGAGATGAATCCATACATAGAAGGGACATAAAAATGAGACTCAGAGACATGAACAAGAATGTGATGGCAACAGGGGTGGGGGGGGTTGGGGGAGGGGGAGGGGGTGAAGAAGGAGAGAGGGGTTAGGGGAGGGGAGGGGCACAAAGAAAACCAGATAGAAGGTGACAGAAGACAATTTAACTTTGCGGGAGGGGTATACAGCACAATCAAATGTCAAAATAATCTAGAGATATTTTCTCTCAACATATGTACCCTGATTTATCAATGTCACTGCATTAAATTTAATAAAAAAATATTAATATTAAAAAAAAATAGAAGAATGCATTATAGTCATATGATGGCGATCTAATCAAGTGTTAATAACTAATGTACTATATAAAATATATTTTATAAATATAAATACATATGCTTATTGTGTATAAATATATAATGCATTTATGACAAAATACATAATAATAAAAATAATATCAAATTTTATGTTATTGGACCCTAGTTTGACAGCTTGGTTGGTTAGAGTATCATCCTTAAACATTAAGCTAGTGGGTTGAATCCCCAGAGAAGATACAAATAGGGAAGTGACCAATGAATACACAACTAAGTAGAATAAAAAATAAATGCTTCCCTCTCTCTCTGTCCCCTTTCTCTCTCTGTTTCTCTAAAATCAATCAAAAATATGATAAAAATAAAATAAAATATGTTATTAGTTATATTAAGGCAAGTTAAAACACAATATTTATTTTGATATACCATTGGAAGTGCCGCTGTAATTAGAAAATACTATATTTCCTATGTATAAGATGCTCCTTAATTTTAGGACCAGAATTTGAAAAAAAAATGTATTATATAAAGTTATTGAACTCAAGTTTTATTCATCATAAAATTTATACAACTACTCATCACTATCAAAACTCCCATCCATTACCTTGTCCTCATCTGTGTCTGATGACAAATCACTGTCTTCATATATTGTCTGGTCCTCAGTTCCTTTTATGGACATTTCAAATGCCACACTTCTTAAATGACTTGACAACTATCTCAATCTTGATATTATCCCAGGATCTTTTCAGCAGATAAAAACTTCTCCTATAGTTGGTTTCTTCACTCTTCCTGTTGGTGTCAAATTGACCCCATAAGACTTCATCCATTGGTTCCATTTATCTCTCATGGTAGTTTTGAAGGGTTTGTTAGTGCTGACATCATGTGGTTGAAGCTGGGATGTGAAGCCTCTAGATATGATGGCAAGTTTTGTTTTTTGCTCTGCAGCAATCTTGTTTATCTTTTTTTGTTTTGTGTGCCTTGAACTGATCAAGCACCAATAGGGCAGGTTTGCATAAGAGCCCACCTGGTCTCCTACAAACTTTCTCAAACCAGATCTTCATCTCATCCTAATCCATCCAACCTTTGTCATGATTGTGAACAATCGATCCTCAAGGAATGTCTTCTATTGACATTGTTTTGCATTTGAAAATCAGTGTAGGAGGCAGCTTGGATTTGTCGGCACAACAAGCTAGAACAACTGTATAATAGCTCTTTTCACATTTGTCTTCACAGTTACAGTTTTAACCCCCTTCTTATCAACAGTTCTGTTTCTTGGGACATCAAATTGAAGGAGGACTTTGTCCATATTTGCAATCTGTCCCAACTCAAACTGATGTGTCTTTCAACATTGAATGATGCTACGATGAAATTCCAGGACCTTCTGCTCATAGCTTTCAGGCATCTTTTGGGCAAGTCTGGTGCGTGTACACATGCTTAGTCCCGTTTCATGAACCGGAAGCACCAATTGTGTCCACCTTTGAAATCAGTAACTTTTTTTTATCACTTTTAACTTGACTTCAGCACTGTATGAAAATTTTTTTCCAAGCCATTTCTGGGCAGAATATGGCAAAATGTAATTTACTGTAATATACCAGTAACAAGTGCAAAACAATGAGTGCAAAGACAAGTGCGAAAAATCAAGAATGCAAGTAAAAATATCTACAACCTCTGTATAAAATGCACCCAATTTTTAGTCCCCAAATTTTCAAAAACAGGTGCATCTTATACTTCGGGAAATATGGTAATTTTATAGATTAAGTGATGAGAGAAATAATAAGCCAATTATCTTGTTAGTAACTGAGTGATGAATATTGTTAATCAAATTACAGGGAAAGCATTACTGATTTTCAGGGGGTGTAAAAGGTAAAACATTTATAAAGCTACACCACATCTAATAATATATCTAAATGTGGATAATATCCAAAATTCACAATTTTCCTGGAAAAGATAAAAGGAAGGAGGAAAGGAAGGGAGAGGTAAGGAAGGAAGGAAACAAGAAAGGAAGGAAGGAAGGAAAGAAAGAAAGGGAAAGAAGGGAAGAAGGGAAAAAAGTACTATCCCTACTTTTTTATGTAAAGTAAGGTTAATAACAAGAGCTCATAGAGTTGCTCTAAGCAAAAGTCATAGAATAGTGCTTAGCACAATATAAGGCCAAGTAAATGTCAGCTACTGTTATTAATACACTTTTAATTATAGAATAACAGTTGTTTTCAAGATAATAATACACTTTTGATTATAGAATAACAGTTGTTTTCAAGATAATAATACACTTTTGATTATAGAATAACATTTTCAAGATATTGAAAGTAATTATAATTCCAAATCGTTTTTGCAAAACAAGTTTCAGTAGTGAATACAAATAAATACATGTAACTTTCCATCTTAATGTTAAGCTAATGGTATATAATTAAATATAGTTATCTTTTTGAAAGACTATGGGGAATCGTAATCCAACAGAAGGCAAAGAAAGGAAAGAAGAAAATTTCTATCTCAATTGGGCCTTGGCTTCCTTTAGTTTAGCTTACCTTGCTCTGGTCCAAAATCTCATTAGGGTTACCAATTTGTGAGATAATAAGGCAGTAGAAGTGGCAGAGTGATATTACAAACAAATGCTAACACAAATAGCCATATACACACAACACAAAACTCATTTTATCCCATCATAGCAAGGCTGGTTTATTTTTCTCCAGATATTTTCCATTTTCTTAAGCTAGTTTAATCCATTATAATTACCCTGAAAGGTGGAAAATAGAAAAACTGACATTAATACAATTTATTGTCAAGGTTTGATATTGTGAGAATAATTTCTGAATTTCCAGCTAGGGCCTGCTTGCACAATGCCACCACACTGTGTGGTGTGTTTGTTGATTGAATATATGAGCGAAAGGATAAAATACAGCAGAGTTCAGTTCTACTCTGTGAAAAAAAAACAGTGCTGTGAATCTTTGGGAAGCCAGGAGGAAGCATGAAAATAAGGTGCAATAAATGAAGAGGAAGAGGAAGAGGAAGAGGAAGAGGAAGAGGAGCAGACGGAAGAGAAAAAAGATAGAAGGGAGCACTACCACCACTACAGACACAACTTGAAACTGAATTTATCCAAGTGCTATTTAGACAATTGAGTTTCTGGACAAAAGAGTTGATGAGATAGAAAATTAAAGATTAGATAGATAGATAGATAGATAGATGATAGATAGATGATGATGATGATAGATAGGTAGATAGATAGATAGATAAATGATAGATAGATAGATGATAGATGATAGATAGATAGATGATAGATAGATGATAGATAGATAAGTAGGTAGATAGATAGATAGATAGATATAGATAATATTGGAATCCATGGGGATAACTGTGGCCTGCACACAATAGATCAGTTAAATTACAATCACTGAGAGTATAGCTTAGACATTAATATTTTTTAAAAGTTGTTCAGGTCATTCTGATTTTATCAGGTTGAGATGCACTGATTTATGTTTCTATGATAGCACTGTTTGTCTTAACAGGTTTAAAAACAATGCTGTCTCTAGAGATAAAAATTATAGGTCCCAGAACAGTAGTTTCCAAACATTGATATATATTAAAAAACAACTTGGCAAGTTTTAAAAATTCCAGTGCCTGTGCCACACTCCGTACTGATTACATCATAAGGCGAGGGTGGGATACAGGCATCAGTATTTCTTAGTAATCTCTGATGGGTTCTGATGTACAGCAAAGTTTGGGAACCAATGACCCATTCTAGATGGTTAATCTTAAAGAACTGAGGGTCATTTGTATTGTTTTAGTACTCACAAGCAGATAGCTATAAAGCCTAAAATTTTATGAAAGAAATGCACTTGTTTCTGATATCTAAGATCCTAATGTTTCTATCAGAACAAGAAACTTAAACCGATTACTGAATATGTAGACTAAATTGGGGGTGCATACATTTTTTTCAAAGACCTCTACTCTGCAAAGGTAGCTTTGCAGAATATAATTTTTACAATAAATCTATGCTTTGGGGCAAATTCGTAAAATAATTAATGATATATGCAATAGTGGGAAAAAGTAGTTTTTAGTTGTATGTGAAACAGTTTATTCTTGTATTATTGTTTATTAATCATTGTGTGTTATTTATCTATATTACAACTATAAATCTCATTTGCCTACCACTGTATATAATATTTATTGTGGTGTACATCTTAATAGTTACTACATTAGATCATTGTTTGCTTTGAAATCACCCTGAATTTGTTCACTTGACAACAGCTGATAATAGTAATTCCAATTCAAGATAAGGATTCAGAATTTTAATTCCAATTTTCCAGTGTACTTTTTATGTAAAAAGTACTTATTGTCTTGTGATCTCTCAAAAATACAAGTAATTATCCTTGCCAGGCTCAAAAAAGATATTGTTAGGATTTTTTACTAAATAATTATTAAACAAAGTAGGTGAGTACTAACAGTTATTTTTCATCTCAAAAATTAACTAGAATTTTGCTTGAGGCAATTACTGAATTACATTGCTTTTCTGAAGTGAGACCTTCAATTCTCAATTGTTTTTTTGTTTGTTTGTTTTTAATTTTTTCGATAGTTCAGAAAGAAAAAAAAAAGAAAACTTATTGAATATGTCCCTGGAAAATAAACTATAAACATGTATTTTAAAATGTTAAGAATTCAATCTCTGGTGCGTAATTGATAAAGCATCGACCTGGAATGCTGAGGTTGCTGTTTCAAAATCTTGGGCTTGCCTGGTCAAGGTACATATGGGAGTTGCTTTCTTTTTTTTAATTTTTTAAATTTATTTATTTTAGAAAGGAGAGAGAGAGAGAGAGAGAGAGAGAGAGAGAAAGGGGGAGGAGCAGGAAGCATCAACTCCCATATGTGCCTTGACCAGACAAGTGCAGGGTTTCAAACCAGCGACCTCAGTGTTTCAGGTCGGCGCTTTATCCACTGCGCCACCCCAGGTCAGGCAGTTGATGCTTTCTAATTTTTCCTCCATCTCTCTCTTTCTCTCCTCTCTAAAATGAATAATAAATAAATAAATAAATATCAAGAATTCTAAAAATCCTTAAAATGATTATGCCAAAAGAATGGTCTATCTAGGTATCTATTTATCTGTCTATCATTTATTTATCTATCTATCTATCACCTATTTACCTATCTATCTATCTATGTGTGTATACACTATCTATCTAAGATAGCTACTCCCAATTTTAACATAAGGGGAGAAAATAAAAAAACAGAGAAACACTAGTGGTATAAGTAATTCAACCTGGAATAAAATTCAAAGTCACTGTCTTGGCCAACATACCTTTAATGTTTTCTTAGTTTGACTAAACTTTGGAAGATTTCTTTCTGACTGATAGGCCTCTGACTTTTTATTTCTCAGAATACTTACTTGAGAAACACTAAAATTGTTAATTCTTTTCTTTCTTTTTTTTTGTGACAGACAGAGAGAGAGAGAGAGATAGGGACAGAGACAAAAAGAGAGAGAGATGAGAAGCATCAATTCTTCATTGCGGCACCTTAGTTGTTCATCGATTGCTTTCTGATAGTGCCTTGACCCAAGGGGTGCTACAGCAGTGTGAGTGACCCCTTGCTAGAGCCAGTGACCTTGGACTCAAGCTAACAAGCCTTGCTCAAACCAGATGAGCCTGCAGTCAAGGTGGCGACTTCTAGGTCTCGAACCTGGGTCTTCAGCGTCCTAGTCCAATGCTCTATCCATTGTGTCACTGCCTAGTCAGGCAAAAATTATTATTTCTTTCCCTACCTCTTGAACTGTGTATAAATCTGCCAGCCTCTTGCCATATTTACTGCACAAAAAAAATGTCTCAATAGTGTCTTCATCTGCCAGTCTCTTTGGGAAGGTAGTATCTTTTTTTTTTTTTTTGTATTTTTCTGAAGTTGGAAACAGGGAGGCAGTCAGACAGACTCCCTCATGCGCCCGACCAGGATCCACCCGGCACACCCACCAGGGGGTGATGCTCTGCCCATCTGGGGCGCCTCTCTGATCAGAGCCATTCTAGTGCCTGAGGCAGAGGCCACAGAGCCATCTTCAGTGCCCGGGCAAACTTTGCTCCAATGGAGCCTTGGCTGCGGGAGGGGAAGAGAGAGACAGAGAGGAAGAAGAGGAGGAGGGGTGGAGAAGCAGATGGGCTCTTCTCCTGTGTGCCCTGGCCAGGAATCGAACCCAGGACTCCCGCACGCCAGGCCAACGCTCAACCACTGAGCAACCGGCCAGGGCCGGGAAGGTAGTATCTTAACTTAGACATGAATCAACCAAACAGATGGCCTAATCACAGAGAGAAACATTTGCAAATTCAATAATAAATTAGTGTGCTCAACACAGGCCATTGGTCAATCTTTCCCCAATGTCTTCCAGTACTTTTCCACTAGCTCACCTCAGTACTTAAAAACATTCATTGTTTTGGGATCAGAAGAGTTCAATTTCTTTTCTCTATTGCAATAGTCTTAAATATAAGGTCTACCGGAAAGTTCTGTCCGTCTCTATCACAAGTTTCAACACGTAAGCACGTTTGGCACATGTGAGCCTCTCTATTTTTATCACTTAATGTATACATACTGATGTAGCAAATTAATTAAAACAAAGTTGATTCACATTAGTCTTATGTGTGAAGCGATAGTGTACCCATGGCTACTGATAAAGTTCATTTACGCCACTGTAATTTTTACGAATTTCAACAAGGAAGAAATGCCACAGAAGCATGTCTGTCGCATCCACCATATTTCCCGGACTTAGCACCCTCCGACTATCACTTGTTTTTGTCCTTACAAAATTTTTTGAAGGGCAAAAATTCAAAAATGAAGAAGATATCAAACAAGCACTGGTTCAATTTTTCGCATCAAAAGATAAAACATTTTTCAAAAATGGGATATACAAATTACCCTCAAGCTGGCAAGAAATTATTAATAATAATGGCAGTTATATTATTTAATAAAGTTTATTGATGGTAAGAAAAATTTGTATTTTGTTTTATTCCAAAAATGGACAGAACTTACCGTAAACCTTATAAAATCTTTGCTGCCTGTTGATTTTGTCAAATGCAATTTTTACTTGATCAGCCCAAACCACACATCCAAGACTTCTCAAAATGTCTATGACCCAATCACATTTCCACCAATTTTCTATTGCCATATTGGGAAAACACAAATATATTTTTTTGTAGCCCGCATCCTTCAGAAATAGTGATTATCTTAACAACCTAACAAAAAGTGTGGCAGAACTTGAATTCGTGAAGTGTTGAATATCTATTCTTGGTATTTTTTTCATATTATCTTTTATGACCTTAGGCAGATAATGATTTGCATACCTGTGTCTAACTCAAGTTACTGACATTTTTTATTTTTAACATTTGCTCAGTATTTCAAAATATAGTTTCTTCTTCCCATCTACATCAAATTAAAATTTTCATGGTGATATTGTTTTTCTGATAGAATGACTAAGAAAAAATTCATTTCACACATGGTATTTTTCTTTTTCTTTTTCTTTTCTCTCCTCCTTTTTCTGTTTTTCTTTTCCACTAATGCAAAAGAATAGCTACGGATCCTTATGCTATGGTCTAGAAGTCACTGGTGATATAAAACAGTAGTCCCCAACCGTTTTTGGGCCACAGACTGGTTTAATGTCAGAAAATATTTTCATGAACTGGCCTTTAGGGTGGGACAGATAAATGTACCACATGACCGAGACAAAAATCAAGACACAGGTGTCCCCAAACTACTGCCCAAGGGCCGCATACGGCCCCCTGAGGCCATTTATCAGCCCCCGCTGCACTTCCAGAAGGGGCACCTCTTTCACTGGTGATCAGTGAGAGGAGCACTGTATGTGGCGGCCCTCCAACAGTCTGAGGGACAGTGAACTGGCCCCCTGTGTAAAAAATTTGGGGTTCCCTGGTCAAGAGTGAATCTTAGACGAATGTAACAGAGAGAATCTGGTCATTTTTTAAAAATAAAACATTGTTCAGACTTAAATATAAATAAAACAAAAATAATGTAAGTTATTTATTCTTTCTCTGCGGACTGGTACCAAATGGCCCCGGACCGGTACTGGTCTGCGGCTGGGGGGTTGTGGACTACTGATATAAAAGATTACATATTCATCTGTAATGTAAATTGTTATTATACTGTTGGGCCTTAGGGAAAAGACCCTAGAAAATATAATTCTCAGAAGCATGAGTTTTTGGAGAGACAAAATTTGGTTTAGTTATAATTTTCAATTGAAAAGAACCTTCAGTCTATACAACCTGAGGCACAAAACAACGTGTGTGTGTGCGCACGCGCGCGCACAAAAAAAGAATCTTCTTCTTCCACTGTTCTTAAAAATATTTCCCTAGTTTTCTTTAGTTGAAATGTGCTATCTTTGTTTTACAACATCATAATACAGTAATTTTAAAGTTACTATCTTTGTGCAAGGTAATAAGTTAGTGAAAAACTCAAAGGCTTATATCTGCTGTAGCATTTCAATTTTAAACCAAATGTGTGTATAATATTCTCTTTGGTAAGTGAATTAACATTTTCACATAACCATGAAAGATAAAATTTTAATAATCTCCCTTGGAGTTCTCTCTTTAAAGTCATGTGCAAAATATTAAGTGAGAATTCAAACAGAATACTGTTTGATTTTTGAAGATTTAAAAGACAGAGAGTAAGTATCATGTCTTCTTTCTGAAGTCACCTGGCATTAAAGCCAGTTAAGCAGCTATATATTTCTCCTATGGTAGATTTACAGTTACCAAGGACTGTGTCAAATTCCAGAGCACTTAAGTTTCTTGATCACTGTCTAGCACTGCCACATGGAATTCCTTTTCATATATATATATTTTAGTCCATGGAAAACATTTTAACATTTATATGATGTCTATAATTTATTTTTCAGCCTTTTTTATACTGTCACTATTCCTTAGAAGAAGAAAAAATTAAATGATTATATGTTAATGTACTAATGGCAAATTATCACATTACTAACATTCATTCAATGTATAGGGTATTGATTTCAGAAAATTTGCCTGGATTCCACCTAAATAAATTTAATGGCATCATATTTGGGGACATTTTCTTCTATAAAGCCCTCCAATTCAACAGATTTTTAAAGGTAACTTTTAGAGGAGAACTACTTGCACCGTATAGAAGGACAGGTACCTGAAGACCTTCATATTCAAAACAATTTGATGGTTGCATATCTATATTCCAATTAATTATTATCTTTTTTCTCATTTTACTTACTTTTTCATTAAAATGCTAGCAGTAAAGTTCCAAATTTTTAAAATGTGTATTCATTAAAAAAATCTTAGAAAATATAAATAAAATGTAATTATACTGACTAAAGAAAACTTCTTCAATTTTTCTATATATATATTATATAATATATATTATATATGTGAATATTTGCTACAATAAATGTATATGCTTACATAACATATTTCAAAATATGTTTCAGAATATATTGAGATAAAGTTTCATTTCCTATTTATTTATTTAATGTGTTTATTCAAAAATGTTAATTTAAAAGAGTAAACAAAGATTTTCTGCCTAAATTCCTGGTTGAATAGATTTATTATGTTCTGAGACAAGGGATGTTGTAGGTCCAACAGGTCTAAATAAACAAGAGTTTGACCAAGGGTTGTGTTAACTTTTAGTTATCTATTAAATATTTAAGAAAGAGAGAATAGACACTTTGTTAAATGAGAGTTGAGTTGAAGAAAGATATCTAAATTAGAAATATAAATTGAGTTGTCTCCAGCCTCAAGATGTTCTATAAAGCCATTGGGCTGAAGGAGATTACCCAGAGATTGAATGTAAGGCTGTGCTGAACAGAGCCAGGACTCTAACACTGAGACTTAATTTGATGTTTAAGTGTCTGTTAAGCTATAGTGCTTATTGTCAGATCTCTATATAATGACTTTCTTTTTCACAAGGGGGAGATAATATTGAATTATCCAGAAAAGCACTAAATGTAATCACATGTATTTTTATAAGAAAGAGTCAGAGGGAAATTTGAAACACAGAAGAGAAGCCAATGTGGCCAAAGAGGCAGAGATTGGAGAGATGCATCCACAAGCTAATGAATGCCAACAGCCACCAGAATCTAGAAGAAATAAAAAATGAATTCATCCCTGAAGCCAATAGAAGGAAGGTGGTTCTGCTGACACCTTGGTTTCCACATGGTAAAACTGACTCCAAATTTCTATCTTCTAGAACTGTGTACCTGACCAGGCAGTGGCACAGTGGATAGAGTGTCAGACTGGGATGTGGAAGGACCCAGGTTCTAGACCTCGAGGTCACCAGCTTGAGCATAGGTTCATCTGGTTTGAGCAAGAGCTCACCAGCTTGGACCCAAGGTCGCTGGCTCGACCAAGGGGTTACTTGGTCTGCTGAAGACCCACAGTCAAGGCATATATGAGAAAGCAATCAAAGAACAACTAAGGTGTTGCCACAAAAAACTGATGATTGATGCTTCTTATTTCTCCGTTCCTGTCTGTCACTATCTCTCTCTCTCTAACTTCGTTAAAAAAAAGATTAAAATAATAATAATAATAAAGTTTTTAGAACTGTGTGCAGCAGTTCAATGAGGTAAGTCTTTTTGTGCAAAAAGTCTCCAAGGTTGTTCAATTGGAAGAAATCAATGTGTGTAGGCCCTGGCCGGTTGACTCAGCGGTAGAGTGTCGGCCTGGCGTGCGGGGGACCTGGGTTCGATTACCGGCCAGGGCACATAGGAGAAGCGCCCATTTGCTTCTCCATCCCCCCCCTCCTTCCTCTCTGTCTCTCTCTTCCCCTCCCGCAGCCAAGGCTCCATTGGAGCAAAGATGGCCCGGGCGCTGGGGATGGCTCCTTGGCCTCTGCCCCAGGCGCTAGGGTGGCTCTGGTCGCGGCAGAGCGATTCCCCAGAGGGGCAGAGCATCGCCCCTGGTGGGCGTGCCGGGTGGATCCCGGTCGGGCCCATGCGGGAGTCTGTCTGACTGTCTCTCCCCGTTTCCAGCTTCAGAAAAATAAAAAAAAAAAAAAGAAAAGAAATCAATGTGTGTAATGTTATAGATGTATTGCAATTTCTATTTGAAACAATTACCTCTGAAAACACTTAAAAGAATATCAATGGCTATCTCTGAGGTAGGAATTAGATGGCTGTGATAGAAATGGTGAACTGATTTTATTTTATTTTATATGTTCTATCTTTACATGCCTTTTAGACTTTGTAGGATGTGCATATATTACCTATTCAAAACAAAATATAACATGCAATTTTGAAGAAACAGCCAAACTTGTTGTTCATTTCTTCTCAGGACAAAAACAGTGCAACAATGACTGAATTCTTATACTATTGGTTTTGGCAGACACTGTTTAGCAATAGAAAAAATGATGTGATATAATTCCACCCAACAAGTTAATAACTTCAACTACTTGAAGCAACATTTTGCCACTAATCCATGAAAGCCGTGCTTTCCAAAATTATACATTTGGCAAGAGATTTACTAAAGTCCTTTAATGTCTACAAATAATTGGTCACACATGCTTTTAACATTTACAAGCCAAAATGTCTCTTCCATGCTCTGTGTTGCATAACTATGGGATCTATATTAGGGCATTGATTCTTGAAAGAAAGAAAGAAGAAAGAAAGAAAGAAAGAAAGAAAGAAAGAAAGAAAGAAAGAAAGAAAGAAAGAAAGAAAGAAAGAAAGAAAAGAGAGAGAGAGAGAGAGAGAGAGAGAGAAAGAAAGAGAGAAAGAGGAAGGAAGGAAGGAAGGAAGGAAGGAAGGAAGGAAGGAAGGAAGGAAGGAAGGAAGGAAGGAAGGAAGGAAGGATTCCTTAAATGGAAATACCATGTATAGTCTTTAATTTTCATAATGGAATCTTTTTTTTAATTATTTTTATTTATTTATTCATTTTAGAGGAGACAGAGACAGAGAGAGAGAGAGAGAGAGAGAGAGAGAGAGAAGGGGGAGGAGCAGGAAGCATCAACTCCCATATGTACCTTGACCAGGCAAGCCCAGGGTTTTGAACCAGCAACCTCAGCATTCCAGGTCGATGCTTGATCCACTGCGCCACCACAGGTTAGGCCTCATAATGGAATCTTTTTTTTTTTTTTTTTGTATTTTTCTGAAGCTGGAAACGGGGAGAGACAGTCAGACAGACTCCCGCATGGGCCCGACCGGGATCCACCCGGCACGCCCACCAGGGGCGACGCTCTGCCCACCAGGGGGCGATGCTCTGCCCCTCCAGGGCGTCGGTCTGCTGCGACCAGAGCCACTCTAGCGCCTGGGGCAGAGGCCAAGGAGCCATCCCCAGCGCCCGGGCCATCTTTGCTCCAATGGAGCCTTGGCTGCGGGAGGGGAAGAGAGAGACAGAGAGGAAGGAGGGGGGGGGGAAGGGCGGAGAAGCAAATGGGCGCCTCTCCTATGTGCCCTGGCTGGGAATCGAACCCGGGTCCCCTGCACGCCAGGCCGACGCTCTACCACTGAGCCAACCTGCCAGGGCCTCATAATGGAATCTTTAAATAAGCAGTTATAGTTTGTGTCAATCAAGTACAGAATGTATCTATACCCGAGATTGTTGAAATAGATTAAATGAATGTGGGGACACTTGAAGCCCAGACCATTTCTTCCTCTCATGAGATATGCAAAAGGAGCACAGATATTTTGGTATCACAACCACACAGTAAAAGACTTCCTTTGACTTTCATTTACCCATATATACTCCCTTCCTTTATTTTTCAGTTAATAAGGTGTAACAAGAGGATAACAAAGGGCAAAAAGTAAGAATACCATGCCCATGATAAAGGTGAAGAAGGCATTAAGAAGTACAAACTGATAGTTACAAAATAGTAACAGGGATGTAAAGTATAGCATAAAGAATACATACAGTCAGTAATATTGCAATAACTATGTATGGTACAAAGTAAGTATAGGAAATATCAAGGAGATCACTTTGTAAAGTATACAATTAACTAACTACAAAGCATATGCATAAAACTAATACAAAATAATATTGAATGTCAACTTTAATTTAAAAACAAAATTAAAAATAAATAAAATAACCAGATTGATAATTTCTAAAAAAAAAAAAAATTACCGTGTCCAGACAGGTTCTTTATCAGATAATCAGATCTGTTTTCTGATCAAGATAAAGCTACATCTTCCTAGAATTTCTACCATACTAGCTTCTAAATTTCTAAATAAATCAAGTAAAAGTCTTACACATCAGATATTAGTGTTGACATTTTTGTATACAGCAAAACAATCTCTAGAAAGGAAATAGAGCATTGTTTCACATTCCGTCACAAGTTTATTATTTCATTCCCACTACACAGATGCCTTATGTACAGAGCACTGTGATAACATATTCCTAAAGGATGACTTCAGTTGAGTGTTCATAAATGGTCCTGTAAGTCAGTTCGACCTAAATCTGAGGTAAAAATAACATGAACAAGACCTTCATGGTAGAAACCAAAATTAATTATAAGCTGTAGTAAAAGATGAAAAACATTTATTTGAGCAATAGCAGCTACAGTTTAGGAGACAGAATCAGATTGCAACCTGAATTGTGTTCCACCAAGACAAAATGAAAGCAAAGAAAAAATTTCTGCCCAGGTTTCTAATTAGGTCCGTTTTATGTAAATGAGGTATCCAAATTAGTATGTTTCTGGTTAGTGTGAATCACACATTCTTGATTGGTTGTAATGGAGTAGTTGTGATCTGATGGAACAAGACGCTTCCTGATAAAGCTGACTCAGCCTATGTAATAACCAGGGCATAGTGTGGGAGGCTGAGCGTTCAGTCGAGGGCTTCTTGGTATACAAATATGTGACAAGCCCTTGTAAGCAAGTGGCCACTAATAAAAATCCCTACTCTCTTTGCTGAAAAGGCTGCTTTTAGTTTTCAAATTTAGAATCTTCTACTGTAGAAGGATGACATCATTGTGACTGAGTGTCTAGACTCCTTGCTAGGGAGCTCTTTGGCTTAAGTGGTGTCAGTAAGTTACCTCTTTTAGTCTACCCTGCACCCTTATCCAGAAAAAGTGGTCTCACTTTTCTAATCTAGAAAGTACTCAGTAGTCAAACCAGAAAATGTGGTACTAAGGTCAAATTGACAAAATATCAGTTGTCCAAAAAACTGCCTCATCATAAAACAACAATATTTTGCCTGCTCTAGTTACAACTTTATAGGGTTGTTGAGCAGAAAAAAAAAAAAGAAATAATGCATGTTAGTGATACTTACAAATTGTTTTGGTACCAATCAAATAAACTTATTCAGTACAAGTATTTCTTTTGTTTCTTGTTGGGAAGCTAAACTTGTTGGACATACTATAGAAGCTAAAATTACTAGATTTTCAAGTCCTGAGACTGTCTAATTAGTCATGAAACTGGTGGGCCACTCAGGGACATAACACAGGGACTACGCATCTTGATGTAGATTTGGGCCATGGCATCTCAAGTAGTTGGGTCAACTTGACTTCATCCTAGTTAGAGTTGATAGTGGTGCTGGGGCAGTATCCAGTGTCTATTACTTTGTGTCTTCCACTGATCAGGTTTAATGATCCTAGGTACTACCTCATCCCATGTCTCCACTCACTTTCAAGCCTGACTCTTCCAGCACCTAGTGTTTTTTCTTCTCCATGCTATTCATTTGAAACATATAAACTCAATATATATTTTAAGAAATTTTTTCTTGCTTCAGCCGAAAATATTTAGTTGCTCTTGACTTGGTTTCTGTTGCTTGCAATTTAATAAATATTAGAGTTGCTTGCAATTCTAATATAGTGAAAACTCTTAAGTAGTAAAAGTGCTTATAAAATAAATTCATTAATGCAGAATTTGATTTTTATTTATAGCCATCAATCCACCAACCTGGACAGCTATTGAGAAAATAACAGGAGATGAGCTCAATGTGAGTCAATGTCCCCTTTTGTTTTCATTTTATTTTCTATCTTTTGATTTTTTTTTTTACAATTTACTTTTAATAATGGTTTCAGGTATACAGCATATTGATTAGACAATTATATACTTTACCAAGTTTTTCCCCTGATATTTCCAGTACCCTCCTGGCACCATACTAGTTATCACAGTTTGTTGACTATATTCCTTATGATGTACTTTATATCCCAGTTACTATCTTGTAATCTCTTCACTTCTATTACCCAGCCCTCTATACCTCTCCCCTCTGGCAGCCACCAGTCTGGGTTTTGTATCCATGAGTAGTCTGTTTCAGATTTGTTTGTTTGCTTATTTTGTTCTTTAGCTTCCCATATATAAGTGAAATCATATAGGAGTCCATGACCTTTTAAAATTAACATTTAGATACATTTGCCAGAATCTATTAAAAGGACACTAGGATTTATGCATTGAATTGTATATAAATTTTACCTGAAATAACAATAACAAAAAAGCACTAGAAACAAATACTGAACTCTGGTTAATAATATGCACGTCAAAGTATTTGTGGGAATAAATTGATCTCTATAATTTTATTTGAAATCTATAAAAAATTAGAGGTGAATCTATGATTTTAATGTGGATGAATAAATACATGATATATAAATATGGCAAAATATTAGCTGTAACAGTGACATAGCATGTGTATGAATTATTATTCTAAATTTTTTCAACTTTTCTGTGCATTTGAAAATTATTCTAATGAAATATTGAAACAATAAAAACATCTAACAATTAGCCCTGGCCGGTTGGCTCAGTGGTAGAGCATCGGCCTGGCGTGCAGAAGTCCCAGGTTCGATTCCCGGCCAGGGCACACAGGAGAAGCGCCCATCTGCTTCTCCACCCCTCCCCCTCTCCTTCCTCTCTGTTTCTCGCTTCCCCTTCCGCAGCCAGGGCTCCATTGGAGCAGAGTTGGCCCAGGCGCTGAGGATGGCTCTGTGGCCTCTGCCTCAGGCACTGGAATGGCTCTGGTTGCAGCAGAGCGAAGCCCCAGGTGGGCAGAGCATTGCCCCCTGGTGGGCATGCTGGGTGGATCCTGGTCGGGCGCATGCGGGAGTCTGTCTGACTGCCTCCCTGTTTCCAACTTCAGAAAAGTACAAAAAATAAAAATTAAAAAAAAAAATCTAACAATTTAGCACTTCCTAAGATCAAGAATGCATTCTCAACTAATATTTCTATGCATTTGAGAATCTAGAAGAATTTCTGTTCTTACTACTTTCATTATTGTATTTTATATTGCTTTAAACTCATGTTTCTTTAGAGTTTTTAAGTTTATTGTACACCATCCTCACTGTTTACAGTGAATTATCTTAAATATTTCTTTTAAGTTTTGAATTTTACAATGAAAGGTTATGCATTTTAGAAATACAGAAGAACAAAATCTAAAAACATAAATTATATACTCATTACTAAAAGATACTTGATATATGTTCTTTAGAATTTGCTTTAATAAATGCCCTTTTAAAAAGTGGAAAGATTAAAAGAAATATATGAGAAGCATATAATTATCCTTGTCATTTAACAGATCCAGGCAGAAGCATTGCTTTTTATAATCCAACTTTGTCATTTCCTGACTCAACCTTATCATGACAGATATTTGTTTTTAATCCTTCAGATTTCTCATTGACCTATTCCATGGATATTTTATGTTTTATTAATTTTTTCAGCTAGTGGAGTATTAAACATGTACTTCATAATACAATATTATTGAATTCTACCATCTCAATAGCTTAGGAACTGAGATGTTTATTACGTACTGCTCAATAAGTACCATTATGCGAAATGCCACAAAAATTATATAAAGGAAATCAAGTTTATTTTAAGAACTATCAGGTTATTTTGTTAAATGGTTAAATAAGTAATTTCTCTGAGCAATAGTTCTTAAAACTTTTTTTTTTCACAGACACAGAGAGAGAGAGTAAGTGAGAGGGATAGACAGGGACAGACAGACAGGAACGGAGAGAGATAAGAAGTATCAATCAGTTTTTTTGTTGCGACACCTTAGTCATTCATTGATTGTTTTATTGATGTGCCTTGACTGTGGGGCTACAGCAGACTGAGTAACCCCTTGCTCGAGCCAGCGACCTTGGGTCCAAGCTGGTGAGCCTTGCTCAAACCAGATGAGCCTGCGCTCAAGCTGGCAACCTCGGGGTCTCGAACCTGGGTCCTCTGCATCCCAGTCCAACATTCTATCACCTGGTCAGGCAAAACTTAATAGTTTTTAAAAAGTAAAATAAGATGCTTGTAGCATCTTATTCAGTGCATGTGACACGCTCAAAAAATGTGACAATTGCTTTTAGTATATAACTTTTGATTTGTATATTGTTAGTAAATTGATAGATGAAGTGTGCAAAAAAATTGTGTGTTCAAAAGAAGTCTCAATCTTTTCCCATAATATATGTTTGGCAGATTATTGATATTTTTATTAAGCCCTTTTTTTCATTGATAATGCAGTCCTATCCTCATTTTACACAAGTTCTGATTTCACAAAGTCTGAATTCTTGGAGTCCTAGTAAATGAGATTTAATTATTTAAGAATCTAAGATAACGAACTTCACCTAATATTTTAGATTCTCAGATAAAACATGATCTTATTTTTTTTAATCTCCACACTGTTCTAGTAACTCTGATACTCCATTTGTGTGTAATGAGTCATTAAAAAAGTAAAGCCGGCCCTGGCCAGTTGGCTCAGTGGTACAGTGTCGGCCTGGCGTGTGGAAGTCCCAAGTTCGATTCCCGACCAGGGCACACAGAAGAAGTGCCCATCTGCTTCTCCACCCCTCCCCCTCTCCTTCCTCTCTGTCTCTCTCTTCCCCTCCCGCAGCTGAGGCTCCATTAGAGCAAAATATGGCCCGGGCGCTGGGGATGGCTCCATGACTCTGCTCCAGGCGCTACAGTGGCTCTGGTCGCAACAGAGCGATGCCTCGGATGGGCAGAGCATTGCTCCCTGGTGGGCATGCTGGGTGGATCCCGGTTGGGCGCATGCGGGAGTCTGTCTGACTGCCTCCCCCATTTCCAGCTTCAGAAAAATAGCAAAAAAAACCCAACAAACAAACAACCCCCCCCAAAAAAAGTAAAGCCTTTGTTCTTCAAATTATATATATTTGATTATATTTTCTTTTTGAATTCAAGTTTTCCCATTTGTCATATAAGACATTTCTTAATTTACTTGAAATTTTTGTAAAAGTCTCACTTTCGGTCAATGTCTGTTATATTGTTTTCAATCACAAAGAAGAACAAGTGATATATTAATTATGCAGTCCCTTTTTTCTAGTGGAACTTCTTTTCCAACCCACCTTATGTGAGTCAACTGACATGTGCAAGTACTAGCCTCACAGATGGATCACTAATGGCAATCACACAATTGCTGAGTTTTGCAACACAGGTGCTTAGATTGGGTTTGCTTGCTTGCCAGCAATACACAGATTTTTGGCTGACCCCGCAACTGTAAAAGAAACAGAGAGATAGCACATCCCACTCAGCTGGCCTTGTCCTTCTCCACAACGGGCCTCACACAGTTGAGCCTGCTACTATCGCCTCTTAATGTCCCAATCACTGTCATGTTCTTGACCCTTATGTACAACTTGCAAGAAAACCATTTTGGTTTAATTTCAAATGTAAAAATTTAGTATGGGAATAGGATCTTCCTTTATACAATATTCACTAACAACAAAAGAGTAGAAACTGAGAAAATTAAAGACAATATTTTTTCTTCCAAATTCATAATAAAATGTTTTGACCACAAAAATAAAAACACATATAAATGAGGTGTTTTTTTTAAATGAAAGCCATATGAAAAACAAATAACAAATTTGAAACAAATTTGTTATTAGTTTTCAAATTAATCTTTTGATTTTCAAACATACCTTTGTCTTTTGTACTTGAAGATGTATTTAGAGGGAATAATTGCTATCTATATGTATGTGGGTGGGTCTGATAATACTGCTTATGAGCTATTTTTCAGCATGAGTGAAGATGAAAATTTGTCTTTAGTGAGAATTTATGCACTGGGCTGGTTTCCAGGAATTCAAACATGAATTTGAGATATGTTCACCCTTGAGAAATTTTGGTGGAATTGATGAGAATGTCAGTGTGACACTTTACACTAAAAATGTATAAGTAAAATGAAGTGATGCTGTGTGGCAAAAATACCTATACCTCTTAAGGGTCAAGGAAAACCGTAGAAAGAAACTGACATATAGTTAGCACTATAGTTAAGATATATAGCTCTTCATAAGAAAGTATGCAGATGTAGGTAGTTCAAACAAAGAAAAAAGAATAGCAGGTTTATTTCAAAAATGGGATTTATGTATATTTGTTAAGATTAACTAGGGAAGTGGTTAGAGAAATAGTCTTACATCAAAAATGAAGATTGAATAATTTTTCTTAAGGGGTGTGGGTTTTATTTAAATATAAACAATATAAATTGTAAGCACTTTCAGAACACTTGAATTATACCCTCAATAAACACGTTTCCATTCCCGAGTTTTCTGTCCCAGTTGCCCCATGTCACCATTCCACAGTACACGGAATTAATTAAAAGAAGAATCTCAGAGTCATTCTCAAGTCCTCCTTTTCCTTCACACCCATATTTGATACATTAGAAAGCTTTGATCATTTCATCTTCAAAGCATATTTTATCTTCTTATTTGAATCTTCACTGGGATTACTCACTTTCAAACCATTGTCATTTTTTATAAGGACTATTTTTAAAACCTGCTTATTGGTCTCTGGCTTCTGCTAGTATTACTTTTACCAAGAATCTATTTGTCACACAGCAGTTGCAATGAACTTTTAAAATCTAAATCAGAGTACATCATTCCTTTGCTTTTTTTTTTAAATAAATTTTTATTAATGTTAATGGGGTGACATTAATAAATCAGGGTACATATATTCAAAGAAAACATGTCTAGGTTATCTTGTCATTAAATTATGTTGCATACCCCTCGCCCATAGTCAGATTGTCCTCCGTCACCCTCTATCTAGTTCTCTGTGCCCCTCCCCCTCCCCTTAACTCTCTCCCTCCCTCCATCCTATGTCCTCCCTCCTCCCACCCCTGGTAACCACCACACTCTTGTCCATGTCTCTTAGTCTCGTTTTTATGTTCCACCAATGTATGGAATCATGTAGTTCTTCTTTTTTTCTGATTTACTTATTTCACTCCATATAATGTTATCAAGATCCCACCATTTTGCTGTAAATGATCTGATGTCATCATTTCTTATGGCTGAGTAGTATTCCATAATGTATATGTGCCACATCTTCTTTATCCAGTCTTCTATTGAAGGGCTTTTTGGTTGTTTCCATGTCTTGGCCACTGTGAACAGTGCTGCAATGAACATGGGGCTACATGTGTCTTTACATATCAATGTTTCTGAGGTTTTGGGGTATATACCCAGTAGAGGGATTGCTGGGTCATAAGGTAGTTCTATTTGCAGTTTTTTGAGGAACCACCATACTTTCCTCCATAATGGTTGTACTACTTTACAGTCCCACCAACAGTGGATGAGAGTTCCCTTTTCTCTGCAACCTCTCCAACATTTGCTATTACCCGTCTTGTTGATAATAGCTAATCTAACAGGGGTGAGGTGGTATCTCATTGTAGTTTTGATTTGCATTTCTCTAATAACTAATGAAGATGAGCATCTTTTCATATATCTGTTGGCCATTTGTATTTCTTCCTGGGAGAAGTGTCTGTTCATGTCCTCTTCCCATTTTTTTATTGGATTGTTTGTTTGTTTGTTGTTGAGTTTTATGAGTTCTTTGTAAATTTTGGATATTAGGCCCTTATCTGAGCTGTTGTTTGAAAAATAAAATTTCCCATTTAGTTGGCTTTCTGTTTATTTTGATATCAGTTTCTCTTGCTGAGCAAAAACTTTTTATTCTGATGTAGTCCCATTCATTTATCTTTGCCTTCACTTCTCTTGCCATTGGAGTCAAGTTCATAAAATGTTCTTTAAAACCCAGGTCCATGATTTTAGTACCTATGTCTTCTTCTATGTGCTTTATTGTTTCAGGTCTTATATTTAGGTCTTTGATCCATTTTGAGTTAATTTTAGTACACGGGGACAGGCTGTAGTTGAGTTTCATTCTTTTGCATGTGGCATTCCAGTTTTCCCAACACCATTTGTTGAAGAGGCTTTCTTTTCTCCATTGTGTGTTGTTGGCCCCTTTATCAAAGATTATTTGACCATACATATGTGGTTTTATTTCTGGGCTTTCTATTCTGTTCCATTGGTCTGAGTGTCTATTTTTCTGCCCATACCATGCTGTATTGATTATCGTGGCTCTATAATATAGTTTAAAGTCAGGTATTGTAATGCCCCCAGCTTCATTCTTTTTCCTTAGGATTGCTTTGGCTATTCGGGGTTTTTTATAGTTCCATATAAATCTGATGATTTTTGTTCCATTTCTTTAAAAAATGTCATAGGAATTTTGATGGGAATTGCATTAAATTTATATATTGCTTTGGGTAATATGGCCATTTTAATTATATTTATTCTTCCTATCCAAGAACAAGGAATATTTTTCCATCTCATTGTGTCTTTTTCTATTTCTCTTAATAATGCCTTGTAGTTTTCATTATATAGGTCCTTTACATTCTTTGTTATGTTTATTCCTAGGTATTTTATTTTTTTTGTTGCAATCGTGAAGGGGATTATTTTTTTGAGTTTGTTTTCTAATATTTCATTGTTGGCATATAGAAAGGCTATGGACTTTTGTATGTTAATTTTGTATCCTGTGACCTTATTGTATTGGTTTATTGTTTCTAATAATCTTTTTGTGGAGTCCTTCGGGTTTTCGATGTATAGGATCATATCATCAGCAAAAAGTGATACCTTTACTTCTTCTTTTCCGATATGGATGCGTTTTATTTCTTTGTCTTGTCTGATTGCTCTGGCCAGAACTTCTAGCACCACATTAAATAAGAGTGGAGAGAGTGGACAACCCTGTCTTGTACCTGATTTAAGGTGGAAAGTCCTCAGTTTTATGTCATTTAATATGATGTTGGCTGATGGTTTATCATATATGGCCTTTATCATGTTGAGATATTTTCATTCTATACCCATTTTGTTGAGAGTCTTAAACATAAAATTGTGTTGTATTTTATCGAAAGCCTTTTCTGCATCTATTGATAAGATCATGTGGTTTTTGTTCTTTGTTTTGTTGATATGGTGTATTACGTTAACTGTTTTGCGTATGTTGAACCATCCTTGAGATTCTGGGATGAATCCCACTTGATCATGATGTATTATTTTTTTAATATGTTGTTGTATTCGGTTTGCCAGTATTTTTTTTTTTTAGTATTTTACCATCTGTATTTATTAGAGATATTGGTCTGTAGTTTTCTTTCTTTGTGCCATCCTTGCCTGGTTTTGGTATGAGGGTTATGTTGGCCTCATAAAATGTGTTTGGAAGTATTGCTTCTTCTTCAATTTTTTGGAAGACTTTGAGTAGAATAGGAACCAAGTCTTCTTTGAATGTTTGATAGTATTCATTAGTATAACCGTCTGGGCCTGGACTTTTATTTTTGGGGAGGTTTTTAATAGTTTTTTCTATTTCCTCCCTGCTGATTGGTCCGTTTAGGCTTTCTGCTTCTTCATGACTCAGTCTAGGAAGGTTGTATTGTTCTAGGAATTTATCCATTTCTTCTAGATTGTTGTATTTGGTGGCATATAGTTATTCATAGTATTCTACAATAATTCTTTGTATATCTATGATGTCTGTGGTGATCTCTCCTCTTTCATTTTGGATTTTATTTATTTGAGTCCTGTGCCTTTTTTCCTTGGTGAGTCTTGCCAAGGGTTTGTCAATTTTGTTGATCTTTTCAAAGAACCAGCTCTTTGTTCTATTAATTTTTTCTATAGTTTTACGGTTCTCTATTTCATTTATTTCTGCTCTGATTTTTATTATCTCCTTTCTTCGGCTGGTTTTGGGTTGTCTTTGTTCTTCTTTTTCTAGTTCCTTAAGGTGGGAAGTTAAGTGGTTCACTTGGGCTCTCTCTTTTTTGTTCATATAGGCCTGAAGTGATATCAACTTTCCTCTTATTACTGCTTTTGCTGCATCCCAGAGATTCTGATATGTCGTATTTTCATTGTCATTTGTCTGTATATATCTTTTGATCTCTGCACTTATTTCTTCTTTGACCCATTCATTTTTTAGAAGTATGTTGTTTAGTTTCCACAATTTTGTGGGTTTTTCCTCCTCTTTTTTACAGTTGAATTCTAGTTTCAAGGCTTTATGATCAGAGAATATGCTTGGTACAATTTCAATGTTTCTAAATTTGCTGATATTGTCTTCGTGGCCCAACATATGGTCAATTCTTGAGAATGTTCCATGTACACTAGAGAAAAATGTATACTCTGTCGCTTTGGGATGAAATGTCCTGTAGATGTCTATCATATCCAGGTGTTCTAGTATTTCATTTAAGGCCACTATATCTTTATTGATTCTCTGTTTGGATGACCGATCTAGAGCCGTCAGCGGTGTATTGAGGTCTCCAAGTATGATTGTATTTTTGTCAGTTTTTGTTTTAAGGTCAATAAGTAGCTGTCTTATATATTTTGGTGCTCCTTGGTTTGGTGCATATATATTAAGGATTGTTATGTCTTCTTGATTCAACTTCCCCTTAATCATTATGAAATGACCATTTTTGTCTCTGAGTACTTTTTCTGCCTTGTAGTCAGCATTATTAGACATGAGTATTGCTACACCTGCTTTTTTTTGGGTGTTGTTTGCTTGGAGTATTGCTTTCCAGCCTTTCACTTTGAATTTGTTTTTATCCTTGTTGCTTAGATGTGTTTCTTGTAGGCAGCATATAGTTGGATTTTCTTTTTTAATCCATTCTGCTACTCTGTGTCTTTTTATTGGTAAGTTTAATCCATTTACATTTAGTGTAATTATTGACACTTGTCGGTTCCCTATTGCCATTTTAAAAATTGCTTTCTGTTAGTTTTGTATCTTGTTTGATTCTTCTCTTTTGTTTTTCTATCATTTGTTTTTGTTTGTTTGTATTCCATTTTTCTTTCCTCTGTTGCTACCTTTTTTAAGTCAAGTGTTTTTGTGGTGGTTTTTTCAAGGGTGGTTACCATTAAGTAATGAAAAGGGTACCTACTATATTCATTGTAGTACCCTATCTTATGAGTATTTCTGCATTTCATCATCCTTTGCTACTGTTAATCTCCATCCTCATCCCGCCCCCTTTTTTTTTTGTTGTCACAGTTTAAGTTTCGTTTTATTGTGTTCTTGGTGGAGCACAAACTTGTGGTTTTGTTTTCTTTTGTTCTTTAAATCTGGTTGGAAAACCCCCTTTAGTATTTCCTGGAGTGGGGGCTTTCTGATGATAAATTCCCTCATCTTTTCTGTATTTGTGAATGTTTTTATATCTTCTTCGTACTTGAAGGATAGCTTTGATGGGTATAGTATTCTTGGCTGAAAGTTTCTCTCTTTCAGGGCTTTAAATATTGGGGTCCACTCTCTTCTAGCTTGTAGAGTTTCTGCTGAGAAATCTGATGATATTCTAATAGGCCTTCCTTTATACGTTGTACTCTTTTCCCTGGCTGCCTTGAGAATTTTTTGTTTGTCATTGGTTTGTGTCATCTTCATTATGATGTGCCTTGGAGTGGGTTTGTTGGGGTTAAGAAAACTCTGTGTTCTGTTTGCTTCTTGAATTTGAGGCTTTAGTTCTTTCCACAGGCTTGGGAAGTTCTCGTCTATTATTTGTTTGAGTATATTCTCCATTCCATTTTCTTTCTCTTCTCCCTCTGATATACCTATTATTCTTATGTTATTCTTTCTGATGGAGTCAGACAATTCCTGTAGGGCTTTCTCATTTTTTATTATTTTTGATTCTCTTTCTTCTTCTCTCTGTTGTGCCTCAAGTTGCTTGTCTTCTATTTTACTAATCCTATCTTCTATCTGGGCTGTTCTGTTAGCTAAGCTTGTTACCTCGTTTTTCAGCTCGTGAATTGAGTTTTTCATTTCTGTTTGATTTGTTTTTATAGTTTCAATTTCCTTGGTAATATATTCTTTGTGTTCATTGAGTTGTTTTCTGATCTCCCTAAATTGCCTTTCTGTGTTTTCTTGTATATCTCTGAGTATTTTTAAGATTTCTATTTTAAATTCTCTGTCATTTAGCTCCAAGGCTTCCAATATGTTAAATCTTTTCTCCATAGATTTTTCCACATCTATTTGTGTTACCTCTCTTTTTTTTTTTTTTTCTTTTCATTTTTCTGAAGCTGGAAACGGGGAGAGACAGTCAGACAGACTCCCGCATGTGCCCGACCGGGTTCCACCCGGCACGCCCACCAGGGGCGACGCTCTGCCCACCAGGGGGCGATGCTCTGCCCATCCTGGGCGTCGCCATATTGCGACCAGAGCCACTCTAGCGCCTGAGGCAGAGGCCACAGAGCCATCCCCAGCGCCCGGGCCATCTCTGCTCCAGTGGAGCCTTGGCTGCGGGAGGGGAAGAGAGAGACAGAGAGGAAAGCGCGGCGGAGGGGTGGAGAAGCAAATGGGTGCTTCTCCTGTGTGTCCTGGCCGGGAATCGAACCCGGGTCCTCCGCACGCTAGGCCGACGCTCTACCGCTGAGCCAACCGGCCAGGGCTCCTCTCTATCTTTTGTATCCATAATATTATATTTCCTCTTTCTTATTGGCATCTGAGGGTGGCCTTGTTGATAGCACTAATTAGAATTAATAAATAGTAAAAAGTAAAAAAAAAAAAAAGGTAAAACACCCCACCAAAAAAAAAACAAAAAAAAAAACAGTAATAATTTATTATTTCCCCCTTTTTTCTTTCTTCTCTTCCCCTCGTCTCCCCTCCTCAGGGAAATATCGTGATGACCTGTGAGTTATATTATGCTAAATGGAACAAAAACTGCCTATAACGGAGGGCTTGATTTGGGGTGAAGAGTTCAAGGGGCAAAAAAAGGGAGTAGGGACTTACTAAATGCAAAAAAAAAAAAAAGGGAGAAAATCTTAGACAAGCATAAGATGATTTGCTTGTAAGTGATGGTCGACTAAGAGATATAATGAGAGAGATAAGAGGGAACCAGAAAAAAAGGGGAAAAAAAGAATAATAAAGAAGAAAAAAATAAAAATAAAAAGTAAAAATCTGTTGTAATAAGTAGAGCGAAGACTAAATACAATGGAGACCTTGGGTTGGGAGGAATGCTAGTGAGTTAAAAAGCAACGTAAAAAGTACCCAAATTGCCACAAAAATAAACAAACAAACAAACAAAAAAAACCTAAAACAAAAGCAAAAAAAGAAGAAAAAAAACCAAAAAAAACCTTGAGTCCCAAATTAAATAATTTGTTTGTGATTGAGGATTAAATGGGAGGAAAAGTGAAAGGAGAAAAGAAGAAATGAATAGAAAGAAAAAATAGGAAAAAGAGAAAAACAAAGGAAGAAAAAAAGAAAGAGAAAAAACCAAAATAAAGCAAAACAAAAAAAACAAAAGGGGAGAGAGTGAGAGTTAAGTGTTTTGGAGTGTAACCTTAAAGGGGAGTGAGGATGAAGAAAAGAAATAAAATGTAACACTAATGTGTAGTGTAATTCAAGAAAAGGGAAGCATAAGATGGGCAGAGAATAAATGGACCGAGGTGGAGGAAATAGAAATAATAATAATAAAGGCAATAAGATAGAAGAAACAAACAACAACAATGAAAAATTAGTGGAACAAGTTATAAAGTCTATGGATTTTTCTTGATTTTGAGAGGTTAACTTCTTCCTTTTTCTTTCTCTCCCTCTTCCTGGTTGGTGACTCTGTACCCCAGGCACTGTCCCTGTGTCACACTTAGGTAGGGATTTGCAGTTGATGGGATTCTATGGCAATGTCACATAATTGGCTTTAGTCTTGCTGGTAGTCAAGGCTTGTTGGCATTTGCAGGGTCCAACAATGAGAGAGTTTGCTTTCCTGGAGTCTCTCTCCTAGTCTCCACTTCCTGAATTAGCAGCCGGGTGATCCAGCTATAAGGCTGCTACTGCTTCTGCCTGGGGAGTAAGAGGTTCAAAGAGGTAGGAAATCCCCACTCTATTCCCACTCAGCGAAAGGCTTTGGGAAAGGCTCTGGCAGTCAGAGCCTCCAGCATAATCAGGCAGGGCTGGGAGTCAATTGTTGTCAAGGTGACTGTTCAGCGCCTAGCATTCAGTTGGACCACTCAACCCAGGCTTTCCACACTTTGTAGCCTGTTTTGGCTGGAAAGAAGAGGCACTAGTCACTGCTTGCGACTACTGTAGTATAGATCTTATTATCTGCCAAGTCCCTCTTGTTAGTGTTTATTCCTGAATATGGAGGCTCTGTCAATCAGAAGTTGCCCCCACCCCTTTAGCGAGAGGCACTAAAAAATATCACGCCTCTTGTCTTGGATCGCTGAACTGAGAGAGATCTTATCAATTAGAGCCCCGTGGGTGAGCAGATTTTGTGGGTTAAGCTAATTTCAGTGATTGGGTCCGCAGCTGTGCTCCAGAAAGTATTTCAGGCTGTCCTCGCGCCCCTTCCCCAACGCTTGATTGTTAGCTTGAATGGCTGGGTGAGGTGCCCCGCCCACGCAGAGAATCTCCCAAGTAGGAAGACAGCCCTGGCGCCTCTCCCGCTCGCCCGGTCGCTGGTGGCTGGGGCGCACCAGGCGCGCGGGATAATGGGACACCCTGGGTGTGCGGGCCAGTGGGGCATTCTGGGCTCGTGGGTCACCCAGGGCACGCACGTGAGTGGGGTGCTCCGGGCACCGGTGGCTGGGGACTCTCACTCGCAGTGCACGGGCCACTGGGGACGCTGGCGGTGCTCGCTCTGTGACTGGACCACGGCACCGGGCGCGCGCCGGCGGCTGCTCACCACTCCCGAGCGTGGGCCAACTCACCTCAGGCGCACTCCCTCCGCGGCTTGAATGAACGTCCCTGTGGTAGTTAGCTTCCTCCACACCCTCGTCTCTCAGATTCAAGTGATAACAGTCCTTTTGCTTTCAGTTTGTGTGGAACTCCGGAATGCTCCGAGGATAAATTTTTCTGTTTCTAGTTGATAAATTTGTTGAGATTTTGGGGAAATCTGTCGGACGAGCTGCTCATGGCGCCATTTCCATGACGTCACTTCCATTCCTATGCTTATTACCCCTTCTAACAGCTCTCCACTAAATTTAAGACAAAATGCAAATTCCTAATGCTTTTATAATACCCTTCAAGATTTAACTTTATCTCCTGTGGTTCCTGGTATCCTAAGTTCTGATTTTTTTTGTCAAACATAACAAACTTATTTTTGCCTTGGTGTCTTTGCACTAGCCTAGAATGTTATTTCTCAGATTATTTGAATTTTGGACTCCAAGAAGAAAGATTCATTTGATGTAAACACCAGAAAGAAAATCACCCAAAATAGTCATTGAAGAAACAACAGTAATGATAATTATGTGCCCTAAGACCTATGAATTAATAAATTTTCCTTTTTTTTTTTTTTTTTTGTATTTTTCTGAAGCTGGAAACAGGGAGAGACAGTCAGACAGACTCCCGCATGCGCCCGACCAGGATCCACCCAGCACGCCCACCAGGGGCCATGCTCTGCCCACCAGGGGGTGATGCTCTGCCCCTCTGGGGTGTTGCTCTGCCATGACCAGAGCCACTCTAGCACCTGGGGCAAAGGCCAAGGAGCCATCCCCAGCGCCCGGGCCATCTTTGCTCCAATGGAGCCTTGGCTGCGGGAGGGGAAGAGAGAGACAGAGAGGAAGGAGGGGGGTGGTGGAGAAGCAAATGGGCGCTTCTCCTATGTGCCCTGGCCGGGAATCGAACCCGGGTCCCCCGCACGCCAGGCAGATGCTCTACCGCTGAGCCAACCAGCCAGGGCCTAAATTTTCCTTTTTGATTAAGCAATTACCAATGGGTTTTTTATTTGCCAGTAAGAGTTCTAATAATTGTACTAATTATAGATAGGTGATCCTGATCTGAAACCTGCTTTCATCCTCATTCAGAAATAGATCACAATTTATTAAGTGTGGACCTTAACATTTTCTTTTATCTTTCATATAATTAATTCTGAATTTATTCTCTCCTTAATAACTAATGCCATAGAATAATGAGTTTCTTTTAAAACAAGGAATGTCTGCTTGTTCTCTTAGAAGTAGCTGAGAAACCAAAAAAAAGATCATAATATACTGAAGAACCATCTCATCTTCATTTAAATTATTATCCATTATCTTCCCCACCCCATTTCTGTAAGGAATCACTCATCTAACCTTGAGCCCTCTATGACTTAGACTGGGGAAATTTAGGTAAAAGCCCTGAGTAAATGTTTCTTGGATGCAAACACCAAGAAGCTGTGTGACTGACCTTTCTGCAGAAACAACGAATTCCTGTGAATGGGCTTTAGAAAATTAATCTAAAGGTTCTAGATTGCCCCTTTCTTTGTGCTTGTTAATTAGCAAAAGAAAAAGAAAGTACTGACCAAAACTAGCCCTTTCTCTATGTCAGCAAAAAGGCCATTAGTCATTCTTTTCTCTTATCACTTGGCCTCCCTCCCTTGTAATCCTGTTACCTCTGTTCTGCTTCTGATCAATAAAAGCTAAGGGAGAAGGAGATTCAGGAGGTTTTCTTTGCCACCCTTAGGAAGAGGCCTCCCCCTCTTCCTCTTGACATAAATTTGTGTCTTGAGTAGGTTTTCTCCACATGACACTGGAAGTTCCCAGCAGGATGGAGTGCTACACAGTTCTATAAAACATTAATAAGGCTGTAAGGCCAGGAGCCGTTATCGTGACTGTAAGACCAGGAGCCGTCATCGTGACCATTTACATGCAGGTTCCCATTGGATTCGGGCAGGCGATAAAGAAATGGCGGAGTCAGAGGATGGGGGGCCATCCTATTTATTGGTGTCTCACCAAGACAGGCAAACCACAAAAGAAGACAAGGGAAAAGCAGAAAACCAGCTCTTCCCATGAAGGGCAAGGGATCAGGGGAGCCCCTGCAATTGTGATAGCAGGAACTGTGTGTCTGAGCTCCTGGTCTGTCCCACTTTATAGTGTAGAAAACCAAAATCCCTCAATCCAATATACAAACAAGGAAGCCTCCGATACAAAGTCACTTATCCAAGGCATAATTGGATTTCTCATGATAGTGCACCACCCAGACCATACAATCAGTCAAGGGTGTGGGGAAAAGCCCAGTCCCAAAACCAAACCTCAGGCTACAACAACCTGGCCTGCCTACAGCCTGTCCCCCACACCTATCACAAGTCACAAGCGAGCAAACATATATATCATGCCTACAAACCTATTTGACCAACAAAGGCTATAAGTCTAAGCACACAGTGGTAACTGTGTAGCTTTTGGACTGAGGAGCCACTGAGCCATTTGACCTGAAGATGTTGTAAAGTACCAAAAGGCTACAGAATTAATATTAATATTTTAGGAGGCTTGGAGAACATTTTATTAATTTGGGTTAAAGTGTGCAGAGAAATTGTGAGAATAGTCTCTGTACTGTGTGATTGGCATAACCAGGAAGGCTGTTGCCACTGTATTGTAAATGAAAAGGGAAGGAAAGCATAGATTCCCTGACATTCCACCACACCTGTGGGGAAAGGAGTGAATGGCTAGCCAGGTGCAGGAAGGGAAAAGCCAAAATAAACCTTTTCTTATAGCAATGAACCATTTGCGGGCATTTGTCCCCATGGAAACTACCTCTCTTATGTAAATGCATGTGGTTAATACGTCTGACTCTGGACAGAGAGATGGCGGATGAACACTAGAAAATATAGGAAGGCCTTTTAATATGTAAAGAGATATCTTTCTACCATTGTGTTGACTTGTAAATTTTGTTTTCTCCAAAATGATGTCTGGTTTGCAAATTGAACGTGGTCCTATCATGTTAAAGGACATATGACTATAACCAATAGCGGTAAGGGGCTTGTAAGGCCAGGAGCCACGGCCAGGGCCACCATCAGAGCAGCCCAGCCCTTGCTGGTTCGCATTGGATTCGGACAGTCGGTAAAGAAACAACAGAGCCACAAACTGATGGGCCATAGTCTTTAATCCTAGCTTGCACCCGGCGGGCAAGTAAAAATACACACTGGGCTCCAAAACCCAGTCACATTCAGTGCTCACAAAGCCACTGACTTATCCGAGTTTCCTAGAATCAAAGGTTTCTAGCTCATCAGACTTATTCACCTCTGTTCCCCATCTTCTTCCTTATCCCAAATACAAACTCTACACAAACTGGCATCTCACTCAGCACTCCACCATCTTGGCTGCTTCTCCTGGCCTCCTCCACTTGGCCTTTCTCTGCTCTCCTCTGCTCTCTCTTCTAATGATAATCTCAGGAACCAAGAGTGCAAGCTCCCACTCCATCCCCATTTTATAGTGTAGAAATCCAAACCCTTAATCCAATATACAAAATAGGGAAGTCTCTAATACAAAGTCACTTTCTGAGGCATGATTGGATTGTACCACCCCACATCAAGACGGGTGGGAGAGGCTTAATCCCAAAACCAAGCCCCAGGCTACAATGATCCTGCCTGCCCCCAACACACATTAATATCACCTGGGCGACGGCATCTTTAACAAAGTGAGCATAATACATTTTATCCGCCCAACAGGGCTCCTAATTGCAATTTTTGCTTTTGTACTTCCCACTTACAAAACTATAAAAACTAAGTAGAATGAAGGGCCAGCGCGCTCTCCATCAGATTTCTGTCGGAGTTCCCGCCGCTTGGCCAATGTTGGGCAGATAAAATGTATTATGCTCACTTTGTTAAAGATAATAGGAGGAGGCTGTCGCCCAGGTGATATTAATGTGTGTTGAGAATTGTTGTACCCTGAGGCTTGGTTTTGGGATTAAGCCTGTCCCACCCTTTTTGGTGTGAGGTGGTACAATCCTATCATGCCTCAGAGAAGTGACTTTGTATTAGAGACTTCCCTATTATGTATATTGGATTAAGGGTTTGTATTTCTACACTATAAAATGGGAACGGAGTGGGAGTTTGTCGCTCTTGGTTCCTGAGGTTAGCATGAGAGAGCAGAGAGAGTAGAGCCAGCAGCGGGAGGAGGCCAGGAAAAGCAGCCAAGATGGCGGAGTGCTGAGTGAGATGCCTGTTTGTACAGAGTTTGTATCTGGGATAAGGAAGGAGATGGGGAACTGAGGAGAATAAGGCTGGTGAGCTAGAAACCTTTGATTCTAGGAAACTCGGATAAGTCAGTGGCTTTGTGAGCACTGAATGTGAGTGGCTTTTGGAGCCCAGTGTTTATTTTTACTTGCTCGCCGGGTGCAAGCTAGGATTAAAGACTATGGCCCATCAGTTTGTGGCTCCGTTGTTTCTTTACCGACTGTCCGAATCCAATGCGAACCTGCATGAGCCAGGCGGCTGCTTCGATAGTGGCCCTGGCCACGGCTCCTGGCTTTACAGCCAAGCTAGACAATAAAGCTTTAATGTGTAAATGACGGATCTTGCTCCTTTCTTCCATATTTCGGGTCCCTCCGAATTTGGATTAACATGGACTCTACAGGAAAAGATTGACTCCAAATATGATATTTTTTTGTTATAAGTAATGTGCATATGAGAGGCAGTAACTCATCTCTGTAAGCTCTAATTCAATAATAATTTATTCCAAGGTCATGGTAGCTAATGTTTCTCTCACTATTAATAGAAAACTGTGCAAGTGGTGTAGGTGGTACTTTCAGTTTAGTGATGCTGTAGTTAATTTCTTTAATTTATTAAGTATTTATAAATCCCATCTTTGCAATGCTGTTGAAACAGTGTAGGAGAAAACCAGTTATCTCTTTATCTCACAGTCTTCCAAATTGTATCAACTTCTGTAGCCTAGGTAAACTCCTTTTACTCAATCTGTTGCATGACCCCCACTGTTACTTTGTATCCTATAAAATAGCTGATTATTTGTGTGGCTCCTGATTAGAATTTACTTTGTTATTCCAATTACCCTACAGCAGGTTTTGTTACAGAGGGATTGAGGGTTTGTTACAATCAGATTCTTGGATTTAGCACTGTCAGTAAGACTTACAACTTTTTACCTTTATGAATTCTTTTTATTTATATCTGTTGACACCTTGCATCCTGAAGCTTAAAACCAAATTAGCTTTACCACACTCAGTTTAGCACAGTATATCCTTGCTCATCCTTTTACTTTTTTACATTATAATGAAACTTTATTTACTCTAAAAATTAAATATCACATATTTTTACTTTTCATGTGATTTTCCTTTTTTTGACGTTTTTTTCCCAACCTATTCAATGCAGATATCATTCCTAGCTTGTGGTCCATGCAAAATAAAGCAGTAGGTGAATTTAGCCTATGGGCAATGTTTCCCACCCCCTGCTATACAACACAAAACAAAATTAGTCCAATTTAAAATGTTAGACTCAATATTTATAGTTAGTTTGTATTTGCTCAATGGATATTTGAATATCTTTTTATTGTTTTTTATTCATTTTAAGGGGGGAGGAGAGAGAAAGAGAGAGAGAGAGAGAGAGAGAAGGGTGGGGATAGGAGCAGGAAGTATCAATTCCCATATATGCCTTGACCAGGCAAGCCTAGGGTTTTGAATTGGTGACCTCAGCATCGCAAGTCGACACTTTATCCACTGTGCCACCACAGATCAGGTCTTTATTGATTACCTAAATTGGGCAAAGTAAGTGAATAGCTCAGGCAAGAATCTATAATTCCAACAGGAAAATAATACATATAAACATGTAGAAAATCCAATATTAAATATATTAACTGACAAAAGGGCACTATGTAAAATACTGGACAATGGCCTGAGGTTGTGTCAAAAATAACAGGAAATAAAATTCACATATTTAAGTGTGTAGCCCTAGGAGTTTAACAAATTTGTACTCTTGTTAAACAACCACTCCAGTCAAAAAGAAATGTATTTTCATCAGCCAAAGAAAATATCATATTTCCTTTATAGTCAAGCCCCCATCAAGAGAAACCATTACTGAGATTTTACTTAGATTACTCCTTTTTTTTTTAAAGTGAGAAGTGGGGAGGCAGAGACATAGATTCCCACATGCACCCTAACCATGATCCACCTGGCAAGTCTCCTACAAAGTAATGCTCTGCCCATCTGAAGCTGCTGCTCCATTGCTCAGCAACCAAGCTATTTTAGTGCCTGAGGCACAGCCATGGAACCACCCTCAGTGCCTGGGGCCAACTTGCTCTACTATTTGAGTCATGCTGCAGGAGGGGAAGTGAAGGGGGGTGGAGAAGGGGTGGTGTTGGGTAAACAAATGTTTTTTTAAGTTTGCTCTCTTGTATTGGGGTAGTGCCATGTGTGTATAGTCTATGGAAGGTTGTGGCTGCTTGCCCTCAGGATGACAGATTGAAAATTGTGGATTGCCTTCCTGCTTGGGAGGAGCCATTGTTTGCTATTGTTTTCTGGAGAAGGGTTTTTTTTTTGTTTTGTTTTTTTGTTGTTGTTGTTTTCCCCCAGTCTGTTTTGCTAAGGAGTTCAGAGAGAGAGAGAGAGTGGTGAGGGGCTTGGCAATCCCTGATTTTGGCCCAGCTTGTTAGGCTTGGGACTGCTGTTTTGCTTGTAGGGACCTGTGATTCCAGAAGAGTCTGGAGAATGAGTCTGGTCTTTGGGAGCCCTGACTGAAAGAGAAGTGATCTTCCCTGACTGTTTGCTCGACCACCATTACGAGACTTTAACAAATGAAGTGGCTCACCATCCTCTGGCTCCACATCTGCCTGAATCCAATGGAAACCTGCATAGCCATGGCCATGATGGCAGCCTGCCACTGGCCTTACAGGTGGGGAAGTAGATAGTTGCTTCTCCTGTGTGCCCTGACCTAGAATTGAACCCAGGACTTACACATGCCAGGAGACATTTTACTGATGAGATAACTGGTCAGGGCATAGAAACTCTTTAATGTTTTAGAAGTGCATGTACATAAAAATCATACAGGATGTCCAAAAGTAACGATGGGTTTTTCTTGTTCTCCCTATAGTTCTGATAGTTATTACTTTATGCTTTGCTGAACTCTATTGTTAGGTACACATACATTCAATATTTTTAGATCCTCTTGTTGAGCTAACTCTTTTATTGTTATGAATAAATCTTATACTTGGTAATACTCCATGTCTTGAAGTCTGCTTTATCTAATAATGTAGCCCTATCTGCTTTATTATTGTTGTTTAGCATTTTTTTTAAAGTTTTTTTTTTTAAATTATTGATTGATTTTTAGTGAGAGAGAGTGTGAGAGAGAGAGAAATATTGATCTCTTCATGAATGTGCCCCAGCCATGGATGGAATCAACAACCTTTGTACTTTGAGACGATATTCTAACCAACTGAGCTATTCAATCAGGAATTTTTTTTTAATTTTATTTATTTATTTTTTTACTTTTCAAGGTAACAAGTTGTTTTAAGCTCATCTTTATTTTCCATGTCCCATATTTGAAATCAGTCCCTGTTCTAAGGGGTTCTGGTTTATGTTGGTGCTTAATAGTACTTTAAAGCAAAGAGCTGGGTACTGGATATTCTATGGCTGTGATATACCATTATCTCTAGACCTTTTCAATGAAAAATATACTTTTAAAACAACTTCAAAGGTATTTCAATTATTTTACCATAATTACTGCTATGATAATGGCCCTGCTATTATAAACAACTATTTTTGTGTTAATAACATATATACTTATGTTAGTAATATATACTATTTCATTTCTATATACATATATATGCATATACATACATACAAAATAATAGATTTCAGACATTAAACAACATCCAGAACAGAATTGTGATCTTTGAAAGAAAGAAAACAAATAAGCCAGCTTTATGATTAATATAGGTTAATTATTTCTGAAGGCAGTTACCAGGTTGTGGTGAAAAGAAAGATAAACCAAACAAAGGCAAGCAATCTCATTGAGATGAAGATCCAGAGGGCAGAGATAAAGGGTCAAATACAGTGGGGAATATATCAGCAGCACACAGAGAGCTTCAGAGAACTTTAGAAAAGTCTCTGAATATTTACCTTTTTTAGTGATCTTTACTGAAACAAGGTGGACATTCCATGAGGCAATTGGGGTAATATAATATAAACAAATTCTAAAGCTCTGAAAATGCCAAAAGTAGAAATACATGTATGGAACATCAGATAGTCCACATATGAGGATTACTTTAGAAGTTAGGTCAAATCAGCTGTGGAATGAATAAACCCACACTAACAATGCTTAATACCTGTTCCAAAAGGGTCAAATCAATGGCCAGTAACTTACCCTACTTACCAGAAGAAAAGCTCATACTTTTTAAAGAAATAAAATAAAATCCATCACCCAACAGTATAAAATTCATAATGTCCAGGATCCAATGCAAATTTACTAAGTATATAAAGAAGCAAGAAAAACACATGGCCTATAACCCACAAAAAAAATGAATCAACTGAAAGACAGGCAAAAATGACAGAGGCCCTGGCTAGTTACCTTGGTTGGTTAGTGTCATCCCGGCACACCAAAGTTGTGGGTTGGGTCCTAGGTCAGGAATATGCAAGACTCAACCGGTGAATGCATGAATAGATAGAAAAATTAATCAATATTTCTCTCTCTGTCTCTCTCTTTTTCTAAAAGATAATAAATTTAAAAAATGACAGAGATGAGGGAATTAGTACACAGGTATCTTAAAATAGGTGTAACGTACATGCCCCAAATACTTGATAATATAAACAAAACTATGACTATGGTGAGGGGAGAAATGGAAGATAGCAAAAAGACTGAAACTTTAAAAAGGGAAGTCCATGAAACTTTTAGAGGTGCAAAGCAACCAACAAGCTTGCAGACATAGCAATAGAGTGAATAAGGGCTTTTTCAGAAGAATAAGGGCTGGTAGGAGAAGAAAAAATATTGGAAGAAATTATGTTTAAGAAATATCTTTGATGAAAACTAGAAGTTTAGCAAACTCAGTCAGACTGTACATTTAAAAAAAATACCTTGCACAACCTAGTCATATTTTGAAAATTATTGAAAAGGAAAAAATATCTTAAAATTTTAAAATTTTGTATTAATAAAGATTTAATAAAAACAATTAACTGTAGATTGATTGTGTTAAGTCTTTGCTAGGCTAGTTGCTTGCCAGAAAATATAAGAAAGGTCAGGGTGTAAAAAAAGAATTAGCAGATTAAAGGATAAAATGTGAAGTACTAATATAGAAACAATAACATAACACAACTAATAAGGAATTATTGACCAACAATTGCACTGCCTAAGACAATATATGTTTTGCTCATTCTGTTATTTACATGAATGAGCTTTTTAATACGTTCTACTTTTATTTGAGAGTTTAGACTTGTGAGTATCTAGACCTTAGGAAACTTTATGTACATTTGTGATTTCATGACATACTATTTTTAAGATCTCCTTAAAATGCTGCAAAATTAATAACATTGCATATATGATATAAAGAGCCTTGTCACTTTGAATTTGCTACTTGAGCAACTTTGCTTTAAAAAAGTATATATATAAATTATACAGTGGCATTTAATGAGTGAGACATTTGCAATGGTATTAACCCTCTAAAATCATTTATGCAGAAAGAAGGGTCTTCTAAATATATTTTGAATCTTCCTTAGAATACAATGCTTTAAATATATATATATGTATATATATATATATTAAACTATCTATCTACCCACTTATTGATCCATTTACCTTTTTGAGAAAGCTATAATCAACTGCACATATTAATTACTGTAGAATCATGAAAACTATTCTGAATAAGCTGAGAAAACTTAAACATTAGTATTTGACTTATCAGTGGTCCAGCAAGAAGTCATATTTACATTATGTTTTGTTCTGCATAAAGTATACTTATACATATTACATCATTAGTATTTTACAACCCTGTGAGAGGAGAAGAGAGCTAGTATGTTCTCATTTTAAATACAAGAAATAGAGCATGCAGAGAAAATAAAAGATTTGCTCAGTATCATGTGGTTAGTGACCATTTAGGTAGCTGTTCCAGTCATTTTTCTATTATAACACAAAACCTTTCTAGAAACACACAAATTTGTACCCTACTCATACAATAATTATGCTTTCACTGAACGTAAGTATAGTGTCATTATTATAATTTCTTAAACATACAATTAAGATTAATTAAAACATTTATCAATTTAATGTGCTATATATCAACAATAAAGTTTCTCAGAAACTAAAACTGTAACAGTAATGAACATTGATATAGATTGTATATAAGGTTTATGTTAATGAATAACAAATTACCTCAAATATAGCAGCTTACAACTATGTCCATTTATTATCTTACAGCTTTAAGTCAAAATTCTGGCATATTGTACATAAATTTTCTTCCCAGTGTCTTACAAGGCTGAAATCCAAGTGTCAGCAGAGTTGCAAGTCAATTTAAGCTTTGAGATTCTTTTTCAATATCATTGTTGTTGGCAGAATTAATTTCTTATGCTTTTTACCTGGTTCCCTCCATTTTCAAGCCAGTAATAACAAATGGAGACTTTCTCTTGCTTCAAATATTCCTCATTAACCTTTTATGCACATGTCTATGACATCCTCTTATGCCTTTATGGCCTCATGTGATTGTTTTAGGCCTACCTGAATAATCCAAGATAATCTTTCTATCTTGAAGTCAACCGACTACTAACCTTAATTACATCTGTAAAATTTTATTTTTACCATGTAATGTAATATATTCATTGGTGTGATAAACACCAAGGACAAAAGTAATGAAGACAAAATTCTGCCTAGTATAGAGATATTTTATAGTAAGAAATAAATCCAATACAGTTTTGTCTGGAAATAAAGTTTTAGCAACTTAAAAGTATGTTTTAAATTTAAAAAAGCAAATTATGGAAAATGTATTCAAATTTATTTATTTGGTGCATAATAACAATTAAAAATATATATATATTTATCTTAGTTATAGACTAGTACAACTAGAATCAGGCAAAACTGTACTCAATATTTTTCTGTCTCTAGTGTATACTATAATAACTAACAAAAACATGCTGAACAAATTTCATTAATTATCACAGGATAAAAGGAAATTTATTATCTCTGTCTTCCAAGAACTCATATTATAATAAGAGCAACTGGCATGCAAATTCCAATGCTGTGGGAAAAACTGTCTCTGTAGCCAGAGATTATGGTGTATAAGAAATAAAAGGGCAGAAGATAAGTTTTAAAAAACAAGCAAGAACCAGATCTTTAAGAGAAGGATTTAATAAAGTAACTAAAAAAATGACCTTGGTAAAACAATCTAAACTTTTTATATAGTATTTTTTTCTTTAGTGTAAATTAAAAACAATGTGTTGCCTCTTCTAAGCCATTTTGGGGTTGGGGGATTAACAAATATATGTACTGATAAATGAAATAATATGCTTTAGGCAAGTAGTTTCTATTTGTGAAATTACATAGTGTAGATTATCACCTGTTCTATCTATACATTACTTAAATCCTATGATCCATTATTCGATTCATTATCATGATCAAGTACACATTTTCTCTGTGACTTACTATTAGACATCAAGGACGTTCTTTTAGATTGTAAAATTGGGCCCCTTGGCTCAGTAGATAGAACAACAGCCCATTATACAGACATCTTGGGTTTGATCCCTAGTCAGGGCACACATGAGAAGCAACAATCTGTTTCTCTTTCCCTTCCCTCCATATTTTCTTTCTCTTCTCCTTTCATAACCAGAGGCTTGATTGATTTGAGCATGGGCCCCAGAGGGTTGCACAGTGGGTTCTCTTTGGTGCATATGTGGGAATCTGTTTCCCCTCTTTTCACTTAAAAGAAAAAAAAAAAGATTGTAAAATTAGTGAAATTATCATAATCACACATATTAAATAACTGACCACTTCTTTCCTATTTTTGAAAACTCTCCAATGCCATCTTATTGCATTTAACCTTTTAATAAGCTCAGGGAAAAGCATTTTCTAATCTTCGCCTATTTCTACAACCTTCCTTTTTATCAGTTATCACCTTTACTGTTTTTGTTACATTAACAGTACAATTTTTTAAGTACACTAAAATAGATGCTTTTTCTCACCTCAAACCTTTTAATAATCTATTCATCCACACAAGCCATAATCTAATTAATTAACAATAGTCTTACCAATTGCAAATCTATATTTTCCTTTTTTCTTTGATCCCAAAATATTGTTATAACGAATAAATGGCCTTATATCTTCTCCCTTGTCATAGCCAATAATAAGCATAATATCCTTTTCTCCCCCCAACTTTAAGTTTAGACATGTAATTGTTCTGGCTAATAAAATATAGTTGAAAATATCAGTGAGCAAGTTCTGAGCTTAGACCTTAAATAAACTCATGTTTTCATAACAAGAACTTCCCAAGCTGCATGCAGCCAGTCAATAGGCTCAAGACTCAAGAAAAACTGTCAGTTGGAGTGCTAAGCAAGAAAAGATCCATGCCATGTCCCAGTTCAAAGGAAGTCAGGAAGAGGGGTTCCATCTCTCCAGAAGTAGAGTGAGACTGTTTGTTCTATTTGGACATACAGTTGATTGGATGAAGGCCACCCACACCAGGGAAGGCAATATTCTTTTCTAATTTATTGATGCAAATGTTATCATTTGAAAACGCCTTCTGAGTACTCCATGTCTCAAGATTAGTTGACACATAAATTAACCAACACAATGAAGTAGCTGCTCCTTCAGCAGCCAAGGCCCCAAGATGACACAACACAGCTAAGCCCATGTAGACCCACAGCTTGAAGCTTGCTTCTCTGAAAACTGTAGAAGTCATTGAAGCATGAAAAATAAGTAATTTTAGTGTTAAACTATTGAGTATGGTGTGGTTGGATATACAGCGACAATTAATCAATTCATCTAGTCCTTACTTATTCGGTATCTGGTTGACCAGACATTTTTATGAGATGACTAAACACAAAGTCATACTATGTATTTAATTGGAAGATCACTACTGATATCTTTATGTGTTTTTTTATTATGAGCCATGACCATTGTGCTGTATTGGAACCTATAAATGCATGGCTTTTTTGTGCGAAACCATTATAAATATAAATGTCAGTGTATATCCCACAAGAAATTAGAAGCTGTGTATGAAATGATAACCAAAATAAAACTGAAGCAATACTGAAATGATTTTATTTTTTATTTTAAATGTGGGATATCTTTGTAAGCATTTATTCTCTTTATTTGGTTTTCTAATATAGTTTTTCCTCATAATTTTTGTTAAGCTAACCAATTTTCTGTTCCTACACTTGTCATCACTTAATCCTTTTTTGATAAATGTGTTATGACAACTGTTTTCTAGATTTCAGAAATTGATCTGTCACAACTTTAATTCTAAAAACATTATTTGTAACTTCCTTGATTTCTGCCACATTTACTACAAAGTCTTTGAATGTGTATACCATGTGTTTCTAACACAGCATTTTGTTTCCCTGAAGAATATTTGCTGATACCAAAATACTGCTGGAAGATCTTTCATAAAATAAAATAATTTTCACTGGTTTAAATTATAGCTAACTTCCTCTACATATAGTTGAAATTCTTCTATAAATAAAGACAAATCTAGTAACAAATTAAATGTTAAAACAAGTTAGATACTGGGATTTGAATACTGTGCTCATTACTAATTAATAGGTATGTGTTCTTAGACAAATTCCTTTTGTCTCCTCAGCTTTTTAAGTTATATGTATTTTATGATGGTTAAATGAGATAATTTATGTAGCAGATTATTTGGAAGTGGTAAATTGTTCAAGAGTAGTATTTCTTCTTTCAGTTTTTATTTAGAGGGTCCTGTTCATGTGTGAAAAGGCTTAGTGTCAACTTAATGACTTAAGTCAACTTTTTGTGTTCTTGCTCTAAGAAAACTTTAATGCTGAAAATGTCAAATGGTATCTAATTGTTAATAATTATAATAATAAGGAGAAGAAACTAGCAAAGTAATAATATTATAATGTGTTCCTATGAAAATATACTGAATAAATGTTTCTAACAAGTAGATAATAATTTTGTTTTTTTATACCCATTAGACTCCTAGTGCAATTGAGAAATTGTTATTAGTTGTTAACATAAGAGTATTATTATTCTGTTATCCTTTGGAAAAATATACAAAGAAAACAAGTAGTAAAATTGGTTGTATCATTTTATTTCACTAAGTAGGTAAAATTTTTGAACTCAGAGTATATTTTATTATAGACATGGAGAAAAAAAAATCCATATATAATATATAATAAAATAGCATTTATGCAAAATTCACCATGTACTAGGTACTTGCTACATGTTTTGGATATTAAATAATATAAAACTTACAACAAGCCTGTGAAACAGATATTGTTACTATCCCCATTTTACAGGTAGGACACATAAGTTCCAGGTATTAAAGTCACACAGCTGGAAAAAGAGCCAATGCTAAATAATGTGTCCAACATATTTATATCCATAGCCAGCACTTAAACTTAGACATTACCCTAATATCCTCTCTTGCAAAAATTTTATCTAGTATTCCAATTACAAATTTCCTAATTAATTTATTGTCATAACACTCTATCAGTACAAATAACAGCTGATGCCAACCCAAGAAGAGGTAGAAATAACACAACTGAAAATTGGAGGCAGAAAACACCAAGTCTAGATGCAACCAGCTCTACAAACAACACACCCAAACACACAGACATAATGAGAAGACAGAGAAGTACAATCCAAATGAAACCACAAAAGAAACCTCCAGGAAATGAACTGAGTGATATGGAAATAACCAAACTTCCAAATGTAGAATTTAAAATAATGATTGTTAGGATGCTTAGGGATCTTAGAACAACAATGGATGGTCATTACAAACACCTAAATACATAAAAAATATAAAACAGGACATTGAAATATTTGTCAGAGATGACAAATAAAATATCAGAAATGAAGACCACAATGGAAGGAATTATAAACAGGATAGATGAAGCTGAGGATCAAATCAATGAGTTGGAGGACAAGTTGAACAAAGGCATAAAAGCAGAGCAGAAAAAAGAAAAGACACTCAAAATGTCTGAGGAAACTCTAAGAGAGCTCTGTGACAACATGAAGAGAAATAACATCTGCATCATAAGGATTCTTAAAGAAGAAGAAAAAGAACAAGGGATAGAGACTTTGTTCAGTCATATCATAGCTGAAAACTTCCTTAAATTAATGTAGAAAAAATGCTTACAAGTTCAAGAAGCACAGAGAACTCCATTAAAGAGAAACCCAAAGAAACCTACACCAAGACACATCATAATTAAAATAACAAAGCTAAGTGATAAAGAGAAAATATTAAAAGCTGCTAGAGAAAAAAGGCTATCACCTACAAAGGAGCCCCCATAAGGATGACATCAGACTTCTCAACAGAAACACTTGAGGCCAGAAGGGAATGGCAAGAAATGTTCAAAGTAATGCAGAACAAGAACCTACAAGCAAGACTACTTTATCCAGCAAGGCTATCATTTAAAATTGCAGGAGAAATAAAAAACTTCCCAGACCAAAAAAAAAAACAAAACAAAACAAACATAGAATTCATTAAAATCAAACCAATGCTGCAGGAAATGTTAAGGGGCCTGATGTAAACAGATCAAAGTGGGAAAAGAATGTAGCAAAAGAGGAATACAGTTTTCAAGAATAAAATGGCAATAAACAATTACATATCAATAATAACCTTAAGTGTAAGTTGATTAAATAATCCAATCAAAAGACATAGGGTACCTACATGGATAAAAAAACATGATCCGGACATATGCTGTCTACAAGAGACACACCTTAAAACAAAAGATGTACATAGACTGAAGATAAAAGGATGAAAAAAATATTACATGCAAATGAAAATAAAAGAAAGCTGGGGTAGCAATACTTATATCAGACAAAATGGACTTTAAAACAAAGGCTATAGTAAGAGATAAAGAAGGCCACTATATAATGATAAAGGGAGCAATCCAACAGGAAGATATAACCATTATAAATATCAACGCACCTAATATAGGAGCACCTAAATATATAAAGCGTCCTTTGATGGATATAAAGGGTGAGATGAACAGCAATACTAGAATAGTAGGGGATTTCAATACCCCACTAACATCACTGATAGATCCTCAAGAAAGAAAATTAACAAAGAAATAGCAGACTTAAAGGACACACTAGATCAACTTGATTTAATAGATATCTTCAAAATATTTCACCCTAAAGCAGCAGAATATACATTCTTTTCAAGTGCTCATGGTACATTCTCTAGAATAGACCACATGTTAGGGCACAAAAGCAATATCAACATATTTAAGAAGATTAAAATCATATCAAGCATTTTTTTGGATCACAATGGCATGAAACTAGAAATCAACCACAACAGAAAAACTCAAAAAATTCTTAAACACAGGGAAACTAAATAACAGGTTGTTAAATAATAAATGGATTAACAATGAGATCAAAGAAAAAATTTAAAAATTCCTAGAAAAAAATGATAATAAACATAAAACAACTCGAAATTTATTGGACAGAGCAAAAACAGTACTGAGAGGGAAGTTCATAGCACTACAAGCATACTTTAAGAAGCTAGAAAAAGCTCAAATAAACAACTTAACCCAGCATCTAAAAGAACTGGAAAAACAAAAACAAGTAAAGCCCAGATGTAGTAGAAGAGAGGAAATAATAAAGATTAGAGTGGAAATAAATGATATAGTGGCTAAATAAACAATACAAAGAATCAATGAAGCCAAGAGATGGTTCTTTGAAAAGATAAACAAGATCAATGAACCATTAACTAGGCTCAGCAAGAAAAAAAGAGAGAGGACTCAAATAAATAAAATTAGAAATGAGAGTGGAAAAATAAGAACTGACACACAGAAATACAAAATATTGTAAGAAAATACTATGAAGAATTGTATGCCAAAAAACTAGAAAACCTAGATGAAATGAACCAATTCCTTGAAACATACAATCTTCCAAAAATCAATCTGGAAGAATCAGAAAACCTAAACAGACCAATTACAACAAATGAGATCGAAACAGTTTTCAAATAACTCTTAACAAAGAAAAGTCCTGGGCCTGATGGCTTCACAGTGAATTTTACCAAATATTCAAAGAAGAACTAACTCCTATCCTTTTCAAGCTATTTCAAAAAACTCAAGAGGAAGGAAGACTTCCAAGTTCCTTTTATGAGGCAAGCATAATTCTGATTTCAAAACAGGCAAAGACAACACAAAGTGAGAATTATAGGCCAATATCCCTGAAGAATATAGAAGCTAAACTCCTCAACAATATATTAACCAACTGTATCCAGCAATATATGAAAAACATCGTACATCATGATCAAGTGGGATTTATTCTGGGGAGGCAAGGCTGGTACAATATCTGCAAATAAATCAATGTGATTCATCACATAAACAAAAGGAAGGAGAAAAACCACATGATAATTTCAATAGATGAAGAAAAAGCATTTGATAAAATCCAGCACCCATTCATAAACAAAACTCTCAGGAAAGTAGGAATACAGGGAACATACCTCAACATGATAAAAGCCATCTATGACAAACCCACAGCCAACATCATACTCAATAGGCAAAATTGAAACCAATTCCCTTAGGATCAGGAACAAGGCAGGGGTGTCCCCTTTCACTACTCTTATTCAACATAGTTCTGGAAGTCCTAGTCACAGCAATCAGATAAGAAGAGGAAATAAAAAACATCCAAATTGGAAAAGAAGAAGTAAAACTATCATTATTTGCAGATGATATTATATTGTATATAGAAAACCCTAAAGTCTCAGTCAAAAAACTACTGGACCTGATAAATGAATTCAGCAAGGTGGCAGGATATAAAATTAATACTCAGAAATCAGAGGCATTTTATACACCAACAATGAATGGTCAAAAAGAGATATTAAAGAAACAATTTTCTTCAATATTGCAACCAAAAAAATAAAGTACTTAGGAGTAAATTTAACCAAGGAGATTATAGACTTGTACTCAGAAAATTATAAAACATTGATAAAAGAAATCAGGGAAGATTCCAACAAGTGGTAGCATATATCATGCTCATGGTTAGGAAGAATAAACATCATTAAAATGTCTATATTACCCAAAGCAATTTATGAATTCAATGCAATACCAATTAACATACCAATGACATACTTCAAAGATATAAAATGCATATTCCAAAAATTTATATGGAACTAAAAAAAATAGCCTCAGCAATTTTGAAAAGGAAGAATAAAGCGGGAGGTATCACACTTCCTGATATCAAGTTATACTATAAGGCCATTGTACTCAAAACACCTTAATACTGGCATAAGAACAGGTATATAGATCAATGGAACAGAACAAAGAATCCATAAATAAACCCAAAGCTTTATGGACAACTGATATTTGACAAAGGAGGTAGGAGCATACAATGGAGTAAAGACAGCCTCTTTAATAAATGGTGTTAGGAAAACTGGACATCTACCTGCAAAAAAATGAAACTAGACCACCAACTTACACCATTCAGAAAAATAAACTCGAAATGATAAAAGATTTAAATGTAAGCCACGAAACCATAAGCATCTTAGAAAGAAACATAGGCAGTAAGTTCTCCTACATCTCTCACAGCATTATATTTGCCGATTTATCTCCACGGGCAAGTGAAATAAAAGACAAAATAAACAAATGGGACTATATCAAACTAAAAAGCTTTTGCACAGCTAAAGACAGTAAAAACAGAATAAAAAGACAAACTACACAATGGGAAAGCATATTCGTCAATACATCTGATAAGGGGTTAATAATCAAAATTTATAAAGAAGTTGTAAAACTCAACACCAGGAAAACAAACAATCCAATTCAAAAATGGACAAAAGAAATGAATAGACACTTCTCTAAAGAGGACATACAAATGGTCATATGCATATTAAAAAATGCTCAACATCACTAATCATTAGAGAAATGCAAATTAAAAGCACAATGAAATATCACCTCACACCAGTCAGAATGGTGCTCATCAACAAAACAACACAGAATAAGTGCTGCCAAGGATGTGGAGAAAAGAGAACCCTCCTGCACTGCTGGAGGGAATGCAGACTGGTACATCCACTGTGGAAAACAGTATGGAGATTCCTCAAAAAATTAAAAATCGATCTGCCTTTTGACCCAGCTAATTCACTTTTAGGAATATACCCTAAGAACACCATAGCACTGTTCCAAAAGGAGAAATGCACCCCCAATTGTGGCAGCATTGTTCACAATAGCAGAGATCTGGAAACAGCCCAAGTGTCTGTCAGTGGATGAGTGGATTAAAAAGCTTTGGTACAGGGGAAGTGAGAGACAGAGAGGAGGGAGGGGAGGGAGAGGGGGAGGGGTGGAGAGGTAGGTGGGCGCTTCTCCTCTGTGCTCTGGCTGGGAATCGAACCCAGGAATCCTGCACACCAGGCCAATGACTCCTATGGGTCTACCATATCATGCTTTTTACTTAAAAAAAAAAATTACATTTCTTTTAAAGGCTGATGAACAGGAGACACCAAATCTTTTTCGCCTGCAAACTACTACCTTCTTTATTAGATCCAGCTAATAACACTGTTTTGTCTTTTTCCAAATAGCTCCAGATATATGGAAAAGATTTATATAGGCGGATGGGGATCCTCAAACCCCTCAGCGAGATCTTCTGAGCATGGCTTTTAAGATACCTAGAGGCAGAAAAAGCCCAATAGAGATCAGAGGAACTACCAGCTTTTAGAATACACCTTTAAAGGCTCCAATGCCCTAAAGGAGTCTCATAGGATGCCATCTGGGTCCTGCTTCAATAGTGGAAAGGAAGGTCATTGAGCTAAAGCCTGCCAGCCTTACATGCCTCTGCTGTGAGGAAACAGGGACACTGGAAGGTAGGCTTCCCCCTCGCTCCTCTAAGGGAGGATTTAGTCTCTTCCAGCCCTGCTCCAGCCACCTATGACCTAACCTTGCCCAGAAAGCTGGGGTTTACCACTCAAGGCTGAAGGTGCCCAGGGTGGTCGGCCCCATCTATGACGCTGTGGACGAGCCTAGGGTATTTCCTCCAAGAAGCAGGTAAACTGATCTCATTGACACAAGGGCCAATTAACCATGTTTTGCCTGAATAGTCAGGTTCTTTATTCTTCCCTCAAAGATCTCTGTTGTGGGTGTTGATAGTCCTATTTTCTGCTGCTTTGCTTAGTATATAGTGTTTCCTTTATCCCTCCTACCTCAATGCCCCACTCATATTTCAGGCTGGGACCTACTCCTAATGTAGAGCTCTCCTTCCCCCTTTTGCCAACTTGTATTATGAATTTACCTTTGCCACCCAGCTTAGTGTATCCCAAGGTTCTCTTTACCATGCCACAGTCGCAGAGCTCCAGGGAAAAGCAACCTGGTCTCAACTCTCCAGGCAGAGGAGAACAGAAGCTCCATATCTGTGCATGCTGCAAATGGCTTTTCCAGTCTACCTGAATCATTACCAGCTAGAAGCAGCTGTCTTTGGGACTTGGACATGAGCTGCAAAGTATAGAATGGTGACAACAATTTCAGTGCCATGTGGACTTTTCCTGTGTGGACTTTTCCTGGTCTTCTGCTCCCTGTGACAGCTCCTAACAGACTGAACTGTGGTTGGGTTGCATTTCTCAGGGATTTGGCATGGTGATGGGGCCAACTTGGACTTGGTGAACATGTTAAGGACAGTACTCTTTTATGGATTCTTGCTGTATTGGCCAAGAGTTTGCTTAAAGGCTTTTAATCACTGTAAAAAAAAAATAGAAGACTGGATAAAGAAGATGGGGCACATATACACCATGGTATACTATTCAGCTAGAAGAAATGATGACATCGGATCACTTACAGCAGAATGGTGGAATCCTGATAACATTATGCGGAGTGAAATAAGCGAATCAGAAAAAAACAAGAACTGCAGGATTCCATACATTGGTGGGACATAAAATCGAGACTAAGAGACATGGACAGGAGTGTGGTGGTTACGGGGGGTGGGGGGAAGGAAGGAGGGAAAGGGGGAAGGGGAGGGGAGGGGTACAAAAAAAAACTGGATAGAGGGTGACGGAGGACGATCTCTCTTTTGGTGATGGGTATGCAGCAGAACTGAATGACACGATAACCTGGAAATGTTTTCTTTGAATATATGTACCCTGATTTATTGAGGTCACCCCATTAAAATAAAATTTATTTATAAAAATAAATAAATAAAAAAAATAAAATAAACAATTACCTTAAAAAAAAAAGCTTTGGTACATATATACTATGGAATACTACTCAGCCATAAGAAATGATGACATTGGATCATTTACAATAACATGGATGGACCTTGATAACATTATATGGAGTGAAATAAGTAAATCAGAAAAAACTAAGAAATATATGATTTCATACATAAGTGGAACATAAAAATGAGACTCAGAGACATGGACAAGAGTGTGACGGTTATGGAAATGGTGGATGGGAAGGAGCGGGAGGGGGTGGGGGAGGAGGAGGGACACAAAGAAAACCAGATAGAAGGTGATGGAAGACTTTATGACTTTGGGTCAGGGGTATGCAACATAATCAAATGTCAATATAACCTGGAGATGTTTTCTCTGAACATATGTACCCTGATTTATCCATGTCACTCTATTAAAATTTAAAAAAAAGAAAAAAAAGGCACTTTATTATTTTTTACAGTTTCAAATCTGTTTTGGTAGACCAGAAAATAGAAAAAATCTTCTATCTGTGTATTTATTCTCCATAAATCTGGGATTCTCGGGTACTATTGTGCATAAAATGATCCCCACCATCCTTCAACTCACCCTCAGTAAAACTACACTTAGGAGTAGAAAATGGGTACTTCATCTCCTCTATTCTAAGCCATTACTAATCTTCTGTTTCTGATTTGATTACCACCACCATTTCACACCAAGAACCAGAAATACTTCATAATTCATAGAAAATCGATTTTCATTGCAACACATCTAACAAGTAACTCCTTATCCTCTCCCAGTAAACTTGATTCTCTGTAAGTGGTACTTAATCCTGAGCAGCATTAACATATACTCACTTTCTCAAGATAGAATACTAAAAATCATTGTTTACGCCCTGGCCTGTTGGCTTAGCAGTAGAGTGTTGCTTGGTGTGTGGAAGTCCTGGGTTTGATTCCAGCTCAGGGCACACAGGAGTAGCACCCATCTGCTTCTCCACCCTTTACCCTCTCCCTTCTTTCTATCTTTCTTTCCCTCCTGCAGACAAGGCTCCAGTGGAGCAAAGTTGGCCCAGGCACTGAGGATGGCTCCATGGCCTCCATCTCAGGCTCCCCAAATGGGCAGAGCATCGCCCCCTGGTGGGCACACTGGGTGGATTCCGGTTGAGCACATATGGAAGTCTGTCTGACTGCCTCCCGCTTCTAACTTTGGAAAAATACAAAAAAAAAAAAAATCATTGTTTACACTTTATATTCCCTCATTTTTCATATACACCAACTCTTATGATCTTTCTTTCTAAGAATCTCTAGAGTCCATCTTCTTTATTCTTTACAGTAGCATCCCTAGAAAAAAACTACTATAATCTCTTATCTGAACTATTACAATTAAGTTTGATTAACTTGTTCATCTGCATCCATCTTTGCCTATTTCTTTCTACTAATGCAACTAGTCCACAAAACAAGTCTAACTAATCAGGTCAAGGTCCTTATTCAAAAGGCTTTAAAGTGTTAATAAATAAGTTAGAAAAAACCTAATGTAGTCTTACATGATTATTAATTCCTATGTTCTACCCAGTAGTGGGATTCAGCCAGTTAGCACCCGTTTTGGCAGAATCGATACCTAATTTTCTAATGAGTCTGTCAAACTGGTTATTAAAACGGCACTGGTAACCAGGGTTCTCTCTAAGGTGGGCACCTGGGCAGCTGCCCAGTGTGGAAATCACAAATTTACAGGAGTAAAATTTACATTCCATACACTTTTTAACATTCATCTGCAAAACTGTATATTCTAAACACCCATGGTAATGTTCATCTCATCCGTAGGTGAAAAAAAATTGCAAGTGAGGATGCCAATCAAGAAACAATATGGAAATATCTTAATTAACAGTTTTATTGTTTGTTGTCAAATATTATTTAATATTTTTTGGTTAGTATTTTAAAATTCATTACATAATTAGTTTTGTATACCTCTTTTATTGTATTTATTTAAGAATTAAGTGCATGAGATAATAAACTACCTTTTTGTATATAGTTCTTTTCATACTTAAAACAGTCAGAGAACAGGGTAGAGAACCAGTTGTTAAATTATTTGAATCCTGCCACTGGTTCTACCACATTTGTCTTCTTTTCATTGTTTAATTGTACCTCAGTTTTCACCTCCGGGTGTTCTACATGTTTTGTCTTCTGTCTTAAAATTTACTTTACGAAGGATGACGTCAGAGTAATGGCGGAGTAGGAAGCGATACCGATAAATCTCCCCCAAAACTCAACAAGATCTTCAACCAGAAACAGAAAAACCTATACTTGGAGCTTCCAGATTCTTCGCAATACACCCAAAGGTATGATTGAGTGAAAAATTGGCTAAATATATAACCAAACCCCGAAGGAAATAGGGAGTAAGAAATGCTCCGCCTTCCTCACTAACCTAAACAGGGCGGCTTTTTCTGGTAACTGTGAATTTAGAAACTGAGGCGGGCAAAGGGGGTGAATAGATCCAGGCCGCCGCAGCAAAAACGGCCGAACCAGGCTGTGGCTCAGAGATCCAAGCCGAGGAAAATCTGATCCTGTGGCAACCCGGGCAATACAAGCTAACACTCGCGCCAAACCCAAACAAAGAAATACAAGCGGAGCGGCCATTTTACCCGGTCTCCTGGTCGGTGCGCAGTTAGTGGAAGAGAGATTTCTTCCTAAGCCGCGGAAGTGGGTGCCCGTGTTGCCCCACGGAGAGGCAGGGTCAGAGGCCTTTCTGTGGGCTGAGGGCAGAGTCTCTGGGCAGCCCCAGCGCCCTGGGAAAGCCACGCACGGGAGGGAGTGAGAACTAATCCCAACGGTGGAGATTTTCCGTGCTGGAGGCTGTTTCACTCAGAGGGAACCGCGGCCGGCCTCATATCCTGGTTTGCGCGCGCAGATAAGGAGTGAGCGATTCCTCCGAGTGCCTCGGCAGTGCGCGCCCGTGTTATTGCACAGAGGGGCAGAGTCAGGGGCCTTTGTGTGGGCCAAAGCGGAATCTCGGGCCGCCCCAGCGCCTTGCAAAAGCCGCACACGGGGACGGAGCGAGACTCAATTCCAACGCTGCAACTTTTCCCTGCGGTTGGGGGTTTCACTCAGAGCGTGAGTCTCCTGGCCGGATATCCTGGTTGCAGACAGTGAGTGAGAGTTTCCTCCAAGCGCCCCGGAAGTGGGCGCCCGCATGTGTTACCGGATAGAGTGGCAGAGCCAGAGGTCTTCGAGTGGGCGGAAAGCCCGCCTGATTATGCTAGCAGCTCTGACTGACTGAGCCTTACCCAGAGCCCTGTGCTGAGTGGAAATAGAGTGGGGAGTTGCCAGCAAATTGAGCCTCTTACTATCCAGGCAGAGGCAGCAGCAACCCCATACCTGGACTATCAGGCTACTAATTGAGGAAGGAAAGACTAGGAGAAAGGCTCCAGGAACACGGACTCTCTCACTGTCGGAGCCTATAAATGCTAATGAGCCTCGACTCCCAACGAGAATAAAGCACAATACATGACATTGCCATAGAGACTTATCAACTGCAAACCTCTACCTGAGCGTGCCAAAGGGGAAGAACCCGGGGTACAGAGTCACCAACCAGGAAGAGGGAGAGAAAAGAAAAAGCAAGAAGATAACCTCTCAAAATCAAGAATAATCTGCAGACTTTATAACCTATCCCATTTTATTATATTTGTTCGTTTGTTTCTCTTATCTTCATTCTTGAGACTTTTTTTTCCTCCTCCAATTTGGCCGATTAACTCTCTACCGGTCTTACTCTCTCCTCTCCCTGAACTACACTACCCATAAGTGTTACATCTCCCATTATCATTTCTCTTCTCTTCCTTTCTCTCTATGAGGGTTGCACTCCAAAACCCTTAACTCTCTCTCTCTCTCCTTTCTTTTTTCTTCTTTTAGTGGTTCCCTCTTTTTTTCTCTCTCTCTCTTTCTTTTCTCCCTCTATATTAGTTTCTTCCTTTCTCCTTTACATCTCCTCTCATTCAAACCTCAATAACAAACAAATTATCTTATCTGGGACTCAAACCTATGTTTGTGGCATTTTGGGGGGTTTTTACTTCACCTTTTTAACTCACTAGCAGTGCTCCCATCCCTCGCTCTCCATATTATCTAGTTCTTGTTCCACTAAATACAATAGTAAGTTTTTAATTTGTCCCCCCATTTTTCCATTTTCCTCTTATTCCTCTCATCATAACTCTTAGAAAACCAACACCTAAAAGCAAATCATTTTATTCTTGACCCAAATTTTTTCCTTATTTGCTTTTTGTGGGTCCATACGCTCTTTTTTTTTTCTTTTTTTTTTTTTCCTTTTTTTTTTTTTTTTTTTCTTTCTCTCTTTTTTGCCCCTTTATTACTTTTCCCCAATTCAGGCCCTCCATCACAGGCATTGTTTGTTATAACTCACAGTCCACCACAAGATTTTCTCAAGAAAGAGGGGAGAGGAGAGGAGAGGAAAAAAAGAGGGGGGGAATAATTTCCTTTTTAAAAAAATTTTATTTTATTTTATTTTTCTTTATTTCATTATTAATTTTTTTTAAAAAAAACAACTCTTTTCGATTTGTTATTTTTTTATTTTTTTTAACTTTTTATTCTTCATTAAATCTCACTAATACTATCAACAAAACCACCCTCAGATGCCATTAAGGAAGAGAAAATCGAATATCATGGATACAAAAGAAAGAGAGGTAACACAGCTAGATGAGGAAAAATCTATGGAGAAAAAATTTAATATATTGGAAACCTTGGAGCTAAATGACAGAGAATTCAAGATAGAAATCCTAAAAATCCTCTGAGATATACAAGAAAACACAGAAAGGCAATATAGGGAGCTCAGAAAACAACTCCATGAACACAAAGAATATATGTCCAAGGAAATTGAAACTATAAAAACAAATCAAACAGAGATGAAAAACTCAATTCACGAGCTGAAAAACGAAGTAACAAGCTTAGCTAATAGAACAGGTCAGATAGAAGAGAGGATTAGTGAAATAGAAGACAAGCAACTTGAGGCAAAACAGAGAGAAGAAAGAGACTCAAAAATTTAAAAAAATGAGATAGCCCTACAAGAATTATCTGACTCCATCAAAAAGAATAACATAAGAATAATAGGTATATCAGAGGGAGAAGAGAGAGAAAATGGAATGGAGAACATACTTAAACAAATAATTGATGAGAACTTCCCAAGCCTGTGGAAAGAACTAAAGCCTCAAGTTCAAGAAGCAAACAGAACTCCAAGTTTTCTTAACCCCAACAAACCCACTCCAAGGCATATCATAATGAAATTGACACAAACCAACAGCAAAGAAAAAATTCTCAAGGCAGCCAGGGAAAAGAAGAATACAACATATAAAGGAAGGCCCATTAGATTATCATCAGATTTCTCAGCAGAAACTCTACAAGCTAGAAGAGAGTGGACCCCAATATTTAAAGTCCTGAAAGAGAAGAACTTTCAGCCACGAATACTATACCCATCAAAGCTATCCTTCAAATACGAAGGAGAAATAAAAGCATTCACAGATACAGAAAAGATGAGGGAATTTATCATCAGAAAACCCCCACTCCAGGAATTACTAAAGGGGGTTCTCCAATCAGATACAAAGAACAAAAAAAAACATAGCCACAAGTAAAAGCTCCAAGAAGAACACAATAAAACCAAATTTAAACTGTGACAACAACAAAAAGAAAGAGGGGGAGAAGACGGAGATTAACAGTAGCAAAGGACGATGGAGTGCAAAAGTACTCACAAAATAGTTTGCTACAATGAACAGGGTAGGGACCCTTTTCATTACTCAAAGGTAACCACCATTGAAAAAACCACCACAGAAGCACATGAGATAAAAAAGATAGCAACAGAGGAAAGATGTATGGAATACAACCAAATAAAAACAAAAGATAGAAAAACGAAAGAGAAGGATCAAACAAGACACAAAACTAACAGAAAGCATGATATAAAATGGCAATAGGGAACTCACAAGTATCAATAATTACACTAAATGTAAATGGATTAAACTCACCAATAAAAAGGCACAGAGTAGCAGAATGGATTAAAAAAGAAAATCCAACTGTATGCTGCCTACAGGAAACTCATCTAAGTAACAAGGATAAAAACAAATTCAAAGTGAAAGGCTGGAAAACAATACTCCAAGCAAATAAAATCCAAAAAAAAGCAGGTGTAGCAATACTCATATCGGATAATGCTGACTACAAGACAGGAAAAGTACTCAGAGACAAAAATGGCCATTTCATAATGGCTAAGGGGACACTGAATCAAGAAGACATAACAATTCTTAATATATATGCACCAAACCAAGGAGCACCAAAATAGATAAGACAGCTACTTATTGATCTTAAAACAAAAACTGACAAAAATACAATCATACTTGGAGACCTCAATACACCGCTGACGGCTCTAGATCGGTCATCCAAACAGAGAATCAACAAAGACATAGTGGCCTTAAGCAAAACACTAGAGCACCTGGATATGATAGACATCTACAGGACATTTCATCCCAAAGTGACTGAGTATACATTTTTCTCCAGTGTACATGGGTCATTCTCAAGAATTGACCATATGTTGGGCCACAAAAACAACATCAGCAAATTCAGAAAAATTGAAGTTGTATCAAGCATATTTTCTGATCATAAAGCCTTGAAACTAGAATTCAACTGCAAAAAAGAGGAAAAAAATCCCACAAAAATGTGGAAACTAAACAACATACTTTTAAAAAATGAATGGGTCAAAGAAGAAATAAGTGCAGAGATCAAAAGATATATACAGACTAATGAAAATGACAATACGACATATCAGAATCTATGGGATGCAGCAAAAGCAGTGATAAGAGGGAAGTTCATATCGCTTCAGGAATATATGAACAAACAAGAGAGAGCCCAAGTGAACCACTTAACTTCCCACCTTAAGGAACTAGAAAAAGAAGAACAAAGACAACCCAAAAGCAGCCGAAGAAAGGAGATAATAAAAATCAGAGCAGAAATAAATGAATTAGAGAACAGAAAAACTATAGAAAAAATTAATAGAACAAAGAGCTGGTTCTTTGAAAAGATCAACAAAATTGACAAACCCTTGGCAAGACTTACCAAGGAAAAAAAAGAAAGAACTCATATAAACAAAATCCAAAATGAAAGAGGAGAAATCACCACAGTCACCGTAGATATACAAAGAATTATTGTAGAATACTATGAAAAACTTTATGCCAGTAAATTCAACAACCTAGAAGAAATGGATAAATTCCTAGAAAAATACAACCTTCTTAGACTGAGTCAAGAAGAAGCAGAAAGCCTAAACAGACCTATCAGTAGAGAAGAAATAGAAAAAACCATTAAAAACCTCCCCAAAAATAAAAGTCCAGGCCCTGACGGCTATAGCAGCGAATTTTATCAAACATTCAAAGAAGACTTGGTTCCTATTCTACTCAAAGTCTTGCAAAAAATTGAAGAAGAATCAATACTTCCAAACACATTTTATGAGGCCAACATAACCCTTATACCAAAACCAGGCAAGGATGGCACAAAAAAAGAAAACTACAGACCAATATCTCTAATGAATACAGATGCTAAAATACTAAACAAAATACTAGCAAATCGAATACAACAACATATTAAAAAAATAATACATCATGATCAAGTAGGATTCATCCCAGAATCTCAAGGATGGTTCAACATACGTAAAACGGTTAATGTAATACACCATATCAACAAAACAAAGAACAAAAACCACATGATCTTATCAATAGACGCAGAAAAGGCTTTCGATAAAATACAACACAATTTTATGTTTAAGACTCTCAACAAAATGGGTATAGAAGGAAAATATCTCAACATGATAAAGGCCATATATGATAAACCATCAGCTAACATCATATTAAATGGCACTAAACTGAAGGCTTTCCCCCTTAAATCAGGAACAAGACAGGGTTGTCCACTCTCTCCACTCTTATTTAATGTGGTACTAGAGGTTCTAGCCAGAGCAATCAGACAAGACAAAGAAATAAAAGGCATCCATATCGGAAAAGAAGAAGTAAAGGTATCACTTTTTGCAGATGATATGATCCTATACATCGAAAACCCCAAAGAATCCACAAAAAGACTACTAGAAACAATAAGCCAATACAGTAAGGTCGCAGGATACAAAATTAACATACAGAAGTCAATAGCCTTTCTATATGCCAACAATGAAACAACTGAGAAGGAACTCAAAAGAATAATCCCCTTCACGATTGCAACAAAAAAAATAAAATACTTAGGAATAAACATAACAAAGAATGTAAAGGACTTATATAATGAAAACTATAAACCCTTGTTAAGGGAAATCGAAAAAGATATAATGAGATGGAAGAATATACCTTGTTCTTGGCTAGGAAGAATAAATATAATCAAGATGGCTATATTACCCAAACCAATATACAAATTTAATGCAATTCCCATCAAACTTCCAATGACGTTTTTTAAAGAAATAGAGCAAAAAATCATCAGATTTATATGGAACTATAAAAAACCCCGAATAGCCAAAGCAATCCTAAAGAAAAAGAATGAAGCTGGGGGCATAACAATACCTGACTTCAAACTCTATTATAGGGCCACGACAATCAAAACAGCATGGTATTGGCAGAAAAATAGACACTCAGACCAATGGAACAGAATAGAAAGTCCAGAAATAAAACCACATATATATAGTCAAATAATTTTTGATAAAGGGGCCAACAACACACAATGGAGAAAAGAAAGCCTCTTCAATAAATGGTGCTGGGAAAACTGGAAAGCCACATGCAAAAGAATGAAACTGGACTACAGTCTCTCTCCCTGTACAAAAATCAACTCAAAATGGATCAAAGATCTAAACATAAGACCTGAAACAATTAAGTACATAGAAGAAGACATAGATACTCAACTCATGGACCTGGGTTTTAAAGAGCATTTTATGAATTTGACTCCAATGGCAAGAGAAGTGAAGGCAAAAATTAATGAATGGGACTACATCAGACTAAGAAGTTTTTGCTCAGCAAGGGAAACTGATAACAAAATAAACAGAAAGCCAACTAAATGGGAAATGATTTTTTCAAACAACAGCTCAGATAAGGGCCTAATATCCAAAATATACAAAGAACTCATAAAACTCAACAACAAACAAACAAACAATCCAATAAAAAAATGGGAAGAGGATATGAATAGACACTTCTCCCAGGAAGAAATACAAATGGCCAACAGAGATATGAAAAGATGCTCATCTTCTTTAGCTATTAGAGAAATGCAAATCAAAACGGCAATGAGATACCACCTCACACCTGTTCGATTAGCTGTTATTAGCAAGTCAGGTAATAGCAAATGTTGGAGAGGCTGTGGAGAAAAAGGAACCCTCATACACTGTTGGTGGGAATGTAAAGTAGTACAACCATTATGGAAGAAAGTATGGTGGTTCCTCAAAAAACTGAAAATAGAACTACCTTATGACCCAGCAATCCCTCTACTGGATATATATCCCCAAAACTCAGAAACATTGATACGTAAAGACACATGCAGCCCCATGTTTATTGCAGCATTGTTTACAGTGGCCAGGACATGGAAACAACCAAAAAGCCCATCAATAGATGACTGGATAAAGAAGATGTGGCACATATACACTATGGAATACTACTCAGCCATAAGAAATGATGACATCGGAACATTTACAGCAAAATGGTGGGATCTTGATAACATGATATGAAGCGAAATAAGTAAATCAGAAAAAAACAGGAACTGTATTATTCCATACGTAGGTGGGACATAATACTGAAACTAAGAGACATTGACAAGAGTGTGGTGGTTACTGGGGGGAGGGGGGAATGGGAGAGGGATAGGGGGTGGGAGGGTCACAAAGAAAACAAGATAGAAGGTGACAGAGGACAATCTGACTTTGGGTGGTGGGTATGCAACATAATTGAACGACAAGATAACCTGGACTTGTTATCTTTGAATATATGTATCCTGATTTATTGATGTCACCCCATTAAAAAAATAAAATTATAAAATAAAAAAATAAATAAATAAATAAAAAATTTACTTTACCTTCCTCTATGTGTCTAATTTCCTCAGGGAAACCTTCTCTGTACCTCAGTGATAGGTCCTTCCCCTATTCTCATGGCACTTATCTTCATAGATATTACTGTGTTGTAATTGCAATGTTACATTTTTGTGATGATTTTTATTAATGTCTGCCTTATCTCCTAAAGAGCTATAAATTCCACAATATAATAGTAATAATGCCACATATTAAGCCTTGAAAAAAAAAGCCCTTAGTTACATCTGCTGATTAATGGATTGATTGATATCAGGGTAGATGGTCTTTTAATTCTACCCATATCAGACTTCTGGATTTTAGGATGGTGAAATGGTATATTTGTGCTCTTTTAAGCCACCAAGTGTGTGGTACTTTTTAATTTGTGGCAGTAGTAAACTAATACACTGGTGCATAATTTATAAATGTACAAGTTATTTATAGTGTAGAATTGTAATTTTCTGTGTGTATGACTCCTACCAGATATAACCTCTCAGAAGAGAAAAACTCTTTTTGAATAGCCTGAGTAAGCTGCACAATGCTTGACATATAAACTGAGTGGAAGAATAAGTTTCCTTCCAATGATTTAGTAATAGAGAACATCCTTTGTACATAATGTCAAAATTTGTATTACTCTTACATTTTGTGTACTTTAATGACTACTACAGATGCTGCTGGGGTCTCTTTTTGAAAAAAAAACAATAAAACTTCCTTTTTTTCTTATTCTTTATTCTTCTTCATGATAATAAATATTTAACTCAAACCTAGGCTTGAATTTTGGTTTATAATCTAATGATAATATAAACTAGTTATTGAGAATAAGAAAACATTGATAATTTTTTTCTACAACATTTGTTTTGCTACTTTTCCTCATTCTTAAAAACACTTTAAAAATATATATATACCAAAATGCCTAATGGTATGTTTATTAAAAAATGTGACAAGTGGAGAAGAACAAATAAAATATGTTTATAGTTTAAGCAATATGCTATAAATTAAAAATATTCTGATGTGGAGTTGTGTGCATTTCCAAAATATATCAATAATGTTTTGTATAAGTGACTTTTACTTTGTTCTACTTGATTTGCTTATGTAATATGCAATTAATAATAAGGTAATAAAACTTGGACAACGCAGTGTCAAGAAGAAGTGCAGCATGTGGTAAACATAAGACCTGACTGCAGCGAGTGAGCATGGGTTCCAGGAGAAAGCATCTTCTCTTCCAAGCCTGCTTTGGGCTTTGTTATGATGATTTACAGAGGGACAGTTAATCCAATTAGTTAAATGGAGGTTGCTTAATAGAATTCTTTCTGCATTGACTTTTCTTAATTCCATTATTTTTTATCTAAAAATATTTTATTTCTGTTTTCAAATTTAATATACATTTCATCCAGAACACCTTCTCTGATGTTACTAGACAGAGTTAAATACCCCTCTGCTCTCTCAACTGCCTGCAGTATTTAAATTTTGTAATAGCAATGCATTGTGGGCATCCTTTGACAACATTTCTGTGATCTACAAAGGATAGGGATTATAATCTGTTCATCATTACATTCCACTGACCAGCATAGGCCTACATCTACATTAAGAGATAGTTTTGTTTTTTTTTTGTAGTGAGTGACATCCTATATATGTATGCTAGATATTGAGTGGGTTCCTATCTCAGGGGAAAAGATGTTACAGTAAAATAAACATAAAGGAAAGACATTTTAATAAATATTTGAGTAAAAGTTGTATCCTTACTGACCATGTAGTTCACTTGTTTGGAGAGTCCTTATGCACCAGAATTACAAATTCAATACCAGCCAGGGCATGTACAAGACTCAACCAGGAATGCATATATAAATGGAACAACAAAGAAATGTCTCTTTATTTCTCAATCTTTTTACTCTTTCCCTAAAGTCGATCAATTAATAAAAATAAATATTAAAAATAGTTGTATGCAATGAAAAGATTTAAAGGAAAAATGTTTGTTAGAAAGAAGGACTGAATGCCATACTCCCATTTATACTCACAGTGCTGTGTATTAAGTAGCATCAGCACTAGAAAATCATAAAGCTGACCAAAGACATGGAAATTAAGAGTAAAATACAATGAGGCAATGCAGTTGGTAGGCTGGGTTATTTATGCGTTTAGTGAAACATTTACTGAAAGTTTACTTTACAGCTCTTAATAAGGCTGTGAGTTATTTAGTAGTAAGGAGGCCTAGATTGTAATTACATAATTTTAAGGAATTAAAATTTAAAGAAAAAAATAATGATATTGCTTGAGTGATACCGTATGTTTAAACATCCAAAAAATTCAATCAAATATGTAGGAGAAAACAAAAAATGTACCTTCTCCAATTAAATATAAACTAATAAATAATAAGTATGATATTAAAATAATATTTAAGAATCAATTCAGCATGAACACTGACAAACAGAATAGACACAAAGCAGTTTGTCCAACTGAAGCATATCTTCTTTTCAAGAGACTTTGATGCAATAACGTTCTTTCCAATTTATTTTCACATCTTTAGAAATGTTAGGCATAATTGCAGAGTCTCTTCTTGAAGAATTAAATTCTTAACACTCAATGTCTTTGTTATTTAGCCCATTATTCTATTCTTCTCCTAAGCCAGGTGTTCAGTCATCTACTTAGATTTTGAATTTTCAGCAGTTTTTTTAATAATACTGGCTTTTCAGAGTTTTTCCACTATAATTTAAATGTTATTTTTCACCAACATATCTGTTCAGCATTATAGTGTACTTAGTGATATTAAGAAATATAATTGTTCTTTTGCTTAAAAGGCATGGCCCAATAAAGATTAAGATGGTTTTATTCTGCTTCTTCAAAAATACATTTTAAATTAGAACTACAAAGATATAACAGTTTTTCTCAAATATTTTATATATAATGAAATCACATATATGTACACATGTGTGCATTTTTTCTTTGCAACTAACAAAATCATCTACTGATGAAAAATGTGACATTATGTCTTATTTATCTATTTGTAAAAATAAATAGAATTGGTTTCTCTACCACTTTTATTCCATTTCCTCAGAAAAACAAAAGCTCAGAATTGATTTATGCTAAAATACAAACTCTTATTTACATATGGTTTTTTGAGTAAAACAATAAGCCATTAACAAAATGATGTAAACATAAACTTAACTAAATAAAATTTTAAAAATTCATGCTACTAAGCAAATCCTCAAACGTACTATGTAGTTTCACTAATTCGTCATTCACTTAATTATTTAGAAGATATGTATTATAAGCCATGTATTGCTCTAGACAATAGTGACAAAATAGACAGTGTTTTTACCCTCATAACACATATATTTAAATAGAAGGATGCAGTAAACAAATAAGCTAGTGTCTAGGTGATTTATGAGATGATAAATATTATGAAGAGGAAGAAAGCTGGATGTGGTAGGCAGTCTCTAAGATGGCTGTGATGACACAATGATCTCTGTCTCCTGTAATTCAAACCCACTCTGAATGTTCTAGTTTAATGCATTCCATAATTCATTACATTAATTGAACATAATATGTCACACATTGTTACCAATAGCATACATCAGAATCCACAGTATGTCACTTCTAAGATAAAGTTATAAAAAGCTTCAACTTCTGCTTGGATATGTGCTCTCTCTAGGATAACCTGCTCAAGAAAAAGTTGCCCTTATGTATATACAAAATGGAAGCCTGTGGAGAGGTTCCTGTGGCAAAATAACAGAACTCTTTGTCAAGCAGCCAATAAGAAACTTTAACCTGCCACAGTCACATGAATAAACTGGGAAGTAGATGTGTTCTTTGGGGCTGTCAGACTTTCAGATGAGACTACAGTCCCACTTACAGCTTGTCTGCAACATTAGATCTTAGCCAGAACCAACCGACTAAACTGTTTCTAGGTTACTGACCTACCAAAACTGTGAGATAATAAATAATGTTTAAATTACTAAGCTTTGAGGTAATTTGTGATACAGTACCAAATGGCTAATACATGGAATATGGAGTGCAATCTTAAAAAAAGTAGGTGTTTTATTTGGTGGCGTCATAAATATTTTGACTTCAAATTATAAGGCTTTGCTTAAAGTTTGTCACTCTAAAATAATATGCTTACTATCATTTTACTTAATTTCTCTCATCAAATATATTAGTTGTCTCTTTAAATATAGGTTTCTTATTTGTTCTTATTACAAAGGTAATGTCATTCATCATTCAAAGTTTAAATATTACAGAATATGTTCATAAATTGTATCCAATACACACAGAGTCCGGGCCTATTTTACCAGCTTATTTTTCTATTAATATATTAACATGTGTTACATATTAATTTATTTGCTCTCAATAAAATTGGAAAATGTTATATATTCTTATATTAAACATCCTGTTTTATATTTATTTTAAATAATTCATATAGATATAACTTATTATTTCTAAAACTCTACTATGATCAGTTCTATATGCGTGAACCATAAGATTAAACATTATTTCCTCATGAACATTTAGGCTAATTCTAATTATTTTCAATTACAGGCAACATTTTGTAAAATTTTATGAATAATTTTTAAATAAAATATAAATAATATTATTTAGAAAATATTAGATTTATAAGCTGTATCTTGAAAGTAATGAAAGAACTCGGTTGACCAATTTACTTACAGATTTTTTAAAAAATGTTGTTAAACATTTAATTAATCAATTCAGTTAAAATAATTCAACTCTTAGACAGTTTAATACAATATAGTACATAATATCCTAAATTCTATACTTTTGATTAACAGAATTGATTGAAATCTTGATTATAAGATTTAATGTTTCATAATTCATTTTATCTGCCTGCATCTCACTCTTTTATCCAGTTCAAAAATAAAGCCAACACATAATGAATAAAATCAGATATGATTAACTTACCTAAAAAAAAATGACTGCCAAGTTAGTTGACTTCAATGTAAATTGTTTTTTGTTGTTGTTGTTTTTGTTTTTTGCTTGTTTTTTTAGGTGAGAGGAGGGAAAATAATGAAGTAGACTCCCATATGCACCCCAACCAGGATCCACTGGATAGCCCTTTCTGGGACCCATGTTCAAGTATCAAGCTATTTTTAGTGCCTGAGGCTGAAGTTCTCCAACAGAGCTATCCTCTGTGCCTGGCACTGACACTTGAACCAATGAAACTACTGGCTGTGGGAGAGGAAGAGGTAGAGAAAGGAAAGAAGCAGGGGGAGAAAACAAATGGTCGCTTCTCCTGTGCTCCCTGACCGGGAATCAAACCTAGTACAGCCACACACCAGGCCAAGGTTCTACCACTGAGCCACTGGCCATGACCAGTGTAAATTATTTTTAAAGTATAAACATATTAAATGGACTACAACAGTTGAAAATGGGATGGTCAGACATTAAACAATGGAAAATACAGTATTTCAGAGTAAAATGTAAAAATTATCCAATCCTGGACTTTTAAAAAAAATCATTCCCCCCTTTTTAAGCTGTTTGAATCATTGACAATTTCCACACAATCATAAGTATTATTCCAGCAGCCTATCTTAACTGTACAGTTAAATACTCAACTGATTTAATTAGGACAAAACCATTTATAACTTCCCAAATATTTATATGCATTTTCCATTTCTCAGCTTCCTTTGAATTAGACAATATGACTCATTCTGGCTAATTGGTTATGAGAAGAAACAGTGTGTGTCACTTTCAACTAAATATTTGAGAATCAATATATACTTTTTCCTCTGAAAAAAGAAATTAACCTTGTTCTGCTAAACCACTAGGATTTTAAAGTGTAATATGTTACCACTGTACAAACTGGCCTATCTACTTCATGCACTAACATACTTTTATATAATTTTACATTCACTAAACAAAAATATGCTTTTGCTCTGGACATAACCCTAATTATTTATAGAGAATGTATAATCAGGTCAACATAAAAATCTTTATATATATAACAGATACATGCCCCATTGTCAATTTATTTGGTAGTAATATTATTTTATGCATCAGTCTTCTTGTTTTAATTGATTTTTGCCTGACAAAAACAAATACACAAACGAAAAAAGACTTCTACATATTAAATAAAGTTTTAGAGCCTAAACTACTTGGTTCTGGCACTGGACTATAGTAATTACTAAATGATACTCTTTCCTTATACACACAAATGCCTACCTTCAGCTCTGAAAAATCTTTTGAAATACTTTTTTTTCTGTCGTTGCTGCATGTGTTTTTTATTTAATCACCTTTTGTAATGTACATTTAGAAAAATATTTATTAAAATCAGAAAAGGATGTATACAGAGAGAAAAATCAATAACTTTTTTTTCATCCAAGAAGCAGTAAATATGATTTAACATCTTACCTTGAAATATTATAAAAGCATCAACCTCAGAAATTATTCAAGTATGTAACAACACAGTTCATCTTTATGTTTAACTTTTTTTCTTGGTACAATTTAAATACATTTTTATACGTTTTGTTTGGTACTCAGATAGAATTTTAAGTAACTGATTCCTTAGGATTCTTTTATAAGCCAATCACCTTTTTATGCATTCTTTTTTTTTTTTTTTTGTATTTTTCTAAAGTTAGAAGTGGGAAGCCGTCAGACAGACTCCTGCATGTGCCCAATTGGGATCCACCCAGACTGTCCACAAGGAGGCTATGCTCAGCCCATCTGGGGTGTTGCTTCACTGCAATCTGAGCCATGCTAGCACTTGAGGTGGAGGTCATGGAGCCATCCTCAGTGCCCAGGCCAACTTTGCTCCAATGGAGCCTTGGTTGTGAGAAGGGAAGAGAGAAACAGAGAGGAAGGAAGGAGGGAAGGGTGGAGAAGTAGGTGGACACTTCTCCTCTGTGCCCTGGCCGGGAATTGAACCTGGGACTTCTCCGTGCTGGGCAGGTACTCTACCACTGAGCCATTTGGACAAGGCCTATGCCTTCTTTATATATTTTATTTTGTAGGTCATTTAGCATTAACATCACTCATGGCTGCACTCTCTGTATTCTTTCAAGAATTTTTTCTTCTTTAATATTTATGCCACAAAATTCTCAAAATAATTTGAACTTAGTATAAGAGCAAAATAAAACACCAAAACCCTCCATGGTTTCTGCTACCATTGTCAGTCAATAACAAACTATTTTCCCAAGTAAAAATAAGGCTTAAGCAATAGAATAATTTGACAAATAAAATGCCTCCATTTAAAATAAAGGTTTCAATATGGTGGCAATTCAGTCACAGTATAAATTTTAAATATATAATTTTCCACTGATCTCAAAGTGAATCCAAAATACTTTGAAGCATGGCCAGGCAGCTCAGTTGGTTAGAGCATCATCCCAATATGCCAGGGTTACAGGTTTGATCTCCAGTCAGGACACATACAAAAATCAACCAATGACTGCATAAATAAATGGGACAAGTCAATGTCTCTCTCTCCGCTCGTCTTTCTTCTCTCAAATCAATAAATAAAATAAAACAAATACATTAAAATCTGGTCAGTGATTAAATTTGACCTGTGATTATAAAGATAACAAGTAAATGCAAGGCACAATTTAAGTATGGTTTCTACTCTCCCTAGCTTGAACTTATCCTTTAGTGTAATCTTACATGTTTTTATTTTAAGTAGATTAGTTTATGTAATTTATATTTTTGGAAATAATTACTATTCTTGGTTTGAATTCATTTGTCTGGTTTATAATTTTTGCATTACCTATTTTTTAATTTCTTATGAAAATTTATAGCATAGATATTATGTTTTGAATTTTTAATACATTCTTAAAATGATATATTTTATTAGAATCAAAATCTTGTTAATTACTAGGTCCTAAATTGAATTCCTGCAAAATTAACTGCTTTTTAACCTTGGATTTATAAGTGAAACAGATCTGAATTCAATGACGGCTTTGTATGCTCATCTTTTAGTAAACAGTTTAGAAAGCAATATTCATGTTATTGTGTTCCTTATATTATTTTATTTAAAAATTAAACTTAATGGAGTGACAATGATCAATAAGAGTGCAGTCTGTCCCTGGTTGATTGGCTCAAGTGGTAGAGCATTGGCCTGGCATATGGAAGCCCCAGGTTCGTTTCCTGGCCAGGGCACACAGGAGACGCTACCATCTGCTTCTGCACCCCTCCTCCTCCTCTTCCTCCTCTCTCTCTCTCTCTCTGTGTGTTTATCTCTCTATCATCTCTATCTCTATCTCTATCTCTATCTCTATCTCTCTCTGTCTCTCTTCCCCTTCATGGCCATGGCTCAAATTGTTGAAGCAAAGTTAGCCCGGGGCCTCGCTTCAGTCACTGAAATACCTCAGTTGCCCAATAATGGAGGAGCAGCCCAGATGGGCAGAGTATCGCCTGGTAGGAGGCTTATCGAGTAGATCCTAGTCAGATGCATGCAGGAGTTTGTTTTTCTGCCTCCCCACCTCTCACTTACTTAACAGAAACAACAACAACAAAAAAGAGTGTAGTGCCCAGACTCTAAAATAGTGTTTCCAAAAGTTTTCTTGCAGAACATTAGTTCCTCTATGTGTTTCATCGGAAATAGGCTCAAAGGTCAAATAAGTTTAGGAAACAGAGCATGTGGAATACCATTTAAGAGATTTAGGATATTCATTAATATATTTAAGACTCTGAGGAATACTGAAACAAATAAAACAATTTGACCACATAGTTGTTTATGTGTATGTACATATGTATACATGTATATGCATAAAATCTATTAATATTCTATGAGACTTGTGTTCTAAAAACAGTTATTTGCAAAATGTTTCTCTAGACCAGTGATTTTCAACCTCAGCATAGTTGACATTTGGGGGATGTGTGGTCCTTTCCTGGGGGCAAGGATTGCTGCTGTCCTGTGCATTGTAGGTTGCTTAGCAGCACCCCAAACTCATCACTAGATGCCAGGGGCAATCAAAAATATTCCCAAACATTGCCAAATGTACACTCAGGGGCAAAATTGCTCCAGTGTGAGAACCATTGATACAGACAATGCATTTTTTCTAATCAGGTTTGAACTTACTGAAGGGAGTTTGAAAATTACAATAAATATTTTGGTGAAGGGCTGAGGGAGAAAAGATAATGTTAAAGACTCATAGTGTTGGTGAGTTCTAAGGCTTCTTGTTCAAGAATGAAGTGTAGATTCTTTGTTTACTCTTAATGTCTATACAGTTCCTTACCTGAAACAATTTCACTTTATACTAAAAGCATAGAAAATATTTTTCAATCTCTTAAACTTTATATTTTTACTTGTCGTCCTATATCATAAATACTTAAGGATTTCTTGGACTTCCTAACTCAATTCTACAATTGGCCTTTGATAATCTTAATTATTGTCATGGCTTTAAATAATACCACTGTCTCATATATCTAAATTACTGTGTCACCAATCCTGACTTTAATCTGTTGAAGCATCATCATTGTTCTGTCCTCAAGAAATGAGGTATCAGAAACTGATGCAAGTTCCAGTCCATCCTCACCTGTTCCTGCGTGTCCTCACTCTCCCCACTTTGCATCTAACTGACTTCTTTCACTGCTGACCTCAGCCATTAATATGCAAAGATGGAAGCTTTATATAGGCTTCATCAGCTCCCACACTGTGTGTGCTCAAACCACTACAAGTAACTCCTTACACTCTGGCCTGGTAACTCTGCTGGTTGCAGCATCGTCCCAGTATCATAAGGTTGCAGGTTTGATCCTCAGACAGGGCATATACATATGAGTCAGCCAATGAATACACAGATAAAGTGGAACAACAAATTAATGTTTTCTCTCTCTCTCTCTCTCTCTCTCTCTTTCTCTAAACTTAAATGAAGAAAAATTCCTTATATATCACTCTCAATGATTTTTTTCTTCAATCAGATAAGGATTCTCTAATCTGATTCTTCCTTCTTTCTTACAATTTTCCCCATAGAGGAGTCAAATTAACTTATTTAGTCTTTTTTCTTTGTCCATGTCTCAGATCATTCACTTCATTTTTTGTACTGCCCTCTTTCCATTGTTTATCCACTTCAACAGTCCCCTGTCTAGTCTGCCAACCATCAATCTCTTTTTGAATTATTTTTTCATATAGACCTCATAGAAACCTTTTTAAAAATTATCTATTCTTTTATTTTTATTCACTCATATGGAAAAAAATATTTAATGATTATTTATGTCTGTTACAGGCACTGTAACAGACATAACAAAAACAGTAGCCACAACTCCTCTTATAAAGTACACATAATATTGAGGGAGACAAGTAAACAACGAGGAGGACTGACAAAATGAGTATAAATAATAATAAATGCTTGGAGAAAGTAAACAAGGTGATGAGCTACAGTGTAACTAGAGGCATATTCTGAATGACAATGGGAAGACCCCCTCCAGGGGTCTATCAGTTAGTGGATCTATTGGTCAGTGCTTAGTTGAAGAAACAGTATTACTGCCAGAGATTTCTGACAGAGATTCGAGCACACACAATGTGGGAGCTGAGTAAGCCCATATCAGACTTTCCTCTTTGCACCTGATGCTAGGGTTGTAGTCAGCAGTGCAAGAAGTTGGGAAGGAAAGATGGATGTGAAGTAAGGGAGTGAGGACACACTGAAACAGGTAAGGATGGACTGGAACTTGCATCAGTTTCTCACCTCTTCCAAGCTGTCATCTTCAATGAATTAAGTTACTTTCAGGAAAAGTTAGAACCCTTGTGATGGAAATAAACATGCACCTAGTACAGGATTTGAAGGAGTTACAGGAAGTTCTAGTAGTTTCTGAAGTCATAAGCCCTGCTGTTGATTCTTGCAAGCAAGGTGAATGAGCCAAGAAAAACAAACAACCTTGTGTGACAATGGCAGCTCCATACACTTTCCTTGCATCAGTTGCTTGAGCATGAAAAAACTATATCTGTTATTTCTTCTCTGCATTTCAAATTTTCTTACAAATAGCTTCAAATTGAGAACCACACATGAAATAGGGTTCTGGAGGGTGTGACTCCCTCTTAGCTAAGCTGACAAAGTAAATTCGACTAAAAAGTGTCACACTCAGGTAAAAACAAGGAAAAGTACATTCTAGGCATTGGGACTAATGTGTGTGAAATCTCTGAGATGTTGAAGTGTTTGGCACATTTGACAAATTGAGGCTGAAAGCAGTTGGACAACAGTATGGTTAAATTTAGTTTTAAATGTCAAGTTTTAGGTTTTGATGAAAACTCATTGTATCCACCAGTTTCTAACATCTTTCTACTACTCAAGTCCAAGTGAGTCCATGTAACATCACTAAGCCATCATTAGGTTTGGTTAGCTTTATTAATTTTATAGTAGATGTACAGTAAATAAAAGAAGAAATATGAAATGATATTAAAAACATAAGCAGGTGGAGATACTGCACTGACACATGAGCTCTATATACATGGCAAGTGGCCACCACTTCCTTCAAAGTCTGTGTTCCCACCCTCAGCACCCCTAAGGTCCTTGACTTTGCTTGCAGATAGGATCACAACATCCCATAACAGTGGAAATGTGTAAAATGCTCTGAATGCATATTCTAAGCACCCAGAGAGATAATAAAAATCCTATTCTTGGGCCTCATTGCCAAGATTATGTTCTTAATTGTTCTGAGCTACATTCCCAGTATCTGCTAAACTAAAATAGCATAGAAATGAGGTTAAGACAAGGTTCTTATGGATATTTAAGAGTTTTCAGTAATATTGAGTCCTTTTCTGATGCCCTGGAGAAAAGAAAAGTTAAGGTGCTAAAATAATTAATTAAAGATAAAATGCTGAGTCCTTTTGTTTAATAACACACTGCACTTCTGCCAGCACCTGCTTGTATTCTCACTACAGCAAAGGTCCAGATGACTGACTTCCCCATCTGAGATGATAGACTGTGAGGATGGACAGGCAAGGGGACTTGCTCTCATCATCTACTCCTTATCTTAGGTTTTGAAAGTTTTAACTCTTTCTTCTGCCTTCCTCTCAGACCTTCAACCTCTTTCTAAGGAAAAGGAAATGCCTCTGTATGATTTGTGATGAGAATTATGAATTGTATTTTATCTTCTACTAAACCCCGCAGAAATGCCTGAGATTTATAAAGAAGAACTCCTTGATAAGACATTATTCCTGCCTGACCAGGCAGTGGCGCAGTGATTAGAGCATCAAACTGGGATGCCAAGGACCCAGGTTTGAGACTCCGAGGTAGCCAGCTTGAGCGTGGACTCATCTGGTTTGAGCAATAGCTCACCAGCTTGGACCCAAGGTTGCTGGCTCGAGCAAGGTGTTACTCAGTCTGCTGAAGCCCCATGTTCAAGGCACATATGAGAAAGCAATCAATGAACAGCTAAGGTGTCACAATAGGCAATGAAAAACTAATGATTGATACTTTTCATCTCTTCGTTCCTGTCTGTCTGTCCCTGTCTGTCTCTCTCTCTGACTCTCTGTCTCTGTAAAAAAGAAAAAGAAAGAAAGATTATTCCTTTCTCTTGTACACACATTAAAGCAAAGCAAAGGGGTAATGTATATGAGAAGAAAAAGGGTATAGTTAATTTTTATTTTTATTTATTTTTATTTTTTATAAATTTTTATTCATTTTAATGGGGTGACAACAATCCCTCTACTGGGTATATACCCCCAAAACTCAGAGACATTGATACGTAAAGACACATGCAGCCCCATGTTCACTGCAGCATTGTTCACAGTGGCCAAGACATGGAAACAACCAAAAAGCCCTTCAATAGAAGACTGGATAAAGAAGATGTGGCACATATACACTATGGAATACTACTCAGCCATAAGAAATGATGACATCTGATCATTTACAACAAAATGGTGGGATCTTGATAACATTATACGGAGTGAAATAAGTAAATCAGAAAAAACTAAGAACTGCATGATTCCATACATAAGTAGGACATAAAAATGAGACTAAGAGACATGGACAAGAGTGTGGTGATTACTGGGGCAGGGAAGGAGAGGAAGGGAGAAGGGAAGGGGGAGGAGGAAGGGCACAAAAAAATCCAGATAGAAGGTGACGGAGGACAATCTGACTTTGGGTGATGAGTATGCAACATAATTGAATGACAAGATAACCTTGAGATGTTTTCTTTGAACATATGTACCCTGATTTATTGATGAAGCTGGGGGCATTATAATACCTGACTTCAAACTATATTATAGAGCCACGACAATAAAAACAGCATGGTATTGGAGGAAAAATAGACACTCAGACCAATGGAACAGAATAGAGAGCCCAGAAATAAAACCACATATATATGGTCAAATAATTTTTGATAAAGGGGCCAACAACACACAATGGAGAAAAGAAAGCCTCTTCAATAAATGATGCTGGGGTTTCATTCAAAAGAATGAAACTCAACCACAGTTTGTTCCCTTGTACTAAAATTAATTCAAAATGGATGAAAGAACTTAATATAAGACCTGAAACAATAAAGTACATAGAAGAAGACATAGGTACTCAATTCATGGACCTTGGTTTTAAAGAGCATTTTATGAATTTGACTCCAAAGGTAAGAGAAGTGAAGGCAAAAATAAATGAATGGGACTGCATCAGACTAGGAAGTTTTTGCTCAGCAAGAGAAACTGACAACAAAATAAACAGACAGCCAACTAAATGGGAGATGATATTTTCAAACAACAGCTCATATAAGGGCCTAATATCCAAAATGTGCAAAGAACTCATAAAACTCAACAACAAACAAACAAACAATCCAATAAAAAATGGGAAGAGGACATGAATTTTTAGTTTAAATGTCCAGTTTTAAATTTTGATGAAAACTCATTGTGTCCACCAGTTTCTAATAGCTTTCTACTACCCAAGTCCAAGTGAGTCCATGTAACATCACTAAGCCAACATTAGGTTTCGTTAGCTTTATTTTATAGTACATGTACAGTATATAGAAGGCATATATTCAGTATATAGATTATAAAATATGTTTATGTGGCTAAATAGAGATGAGCAATGAGAAAAGAGTAGTGTGTCTAGAGTCACACTGCTTTCTCCATCACTTTTCTGTGTGATTTTGTTTAAATCACTTAACATTTTATTTCCTTATACATCTCATCATAAAGTAATCATTATAATACCCCATAGACTTATTGTAAATTGTGAAGATTAAATGAGTCCCCAAAAGCACTACATAAATTAAAAAAATACTTTTGTTGCAAGTGTGTGTATGCATATATACATATGTATACATTAGTTGTTTATGCAATATATACTTGTATTTATAATATTTTACATATTTATAGTCTTTATGTATAGTTTTTGGAAGAAATATGTAATTAATAATTTTATAAATTACCAGATAACGTCACAGCATATTATTCCTGAGGCTTTGCATAATTGACCTGTTAAGGGGAAAGGAGATGAAACTGCAGGGTATTAAGCTTATTTATTCATTGTGTCTGTGAAAGATTTTCAGGTCTCAGATGGAATAGAAGAGAAAGTAAGATTCTCACAATCGTTGCACAGCAGGGTAGTATTTCAATTATTATTCTATTTGGAAAACGTTATGGTCTCAAAAAAGTAATTTTTATTCAGCATTATTATAAGCTATGCAATTTATTCAATTTATTTCAGTAAGGAAATCAGAATCATAGATGATGAATCTCTTTTCAAAGAAAAACACTTTTGGCTTTAAAAAGTAATTTATGAGACTACATTCATGTCATGAACAGAATAAAGGGTGGCAAGAGATAGTAGCACTGCCCCATTATTTAGCAAAAATCATACTTTCTTTTCCTTGGTGTCTATTACTCTATAAAGTGGAGTTTATTGGTCCTTATTTTTCTCTTTCGTGTGAGAAGAACTATTGCTGTACTCCTCATCACAAGGTCATGTTGGCCTTCCTCCTCCCCTATGCTTCTCCTGTGCCATAGATTATACATGAAGTACTGAAATCCATCTAGGAACAAAGGTCAAAATAACTGCTTCAACTAAAAGACATCTTTATTGTGTTTTGTCTTTATTGTTGCTATTTAATATTGATACTGTAGAGTTAGCAAAGAGAATGTTACCTCTGATGTCCCCTGTTGTTCTGATAAAATAATAGGTACATATAATAAGAAAATTAGAGCTAAGGTCGACTTCAGAATTTCTGTAATTAAGACTCTTTATTTTACAAAAGAAGATGTACAGTCCAGAGAGGTAACATGGGATAACTGAATTTAAGCTCCTTTTTTCTAATAAACCAACTACAAAGATCAAAATATAATACCACCATAACCAAAATAAGACTAAATTTCTACCTAAAAAGGCCAAGCAATTATAACAGAAAATAGAGAAATATAACAAAATATATAAAAAGTAGTGAGACTAAACTGGCCTGTGGTGGCACAGTGGAGAGAGCGTCAACCTGTAATGCTTAGGTTGCTGGTTCAAAGCCCTGGGTTTGCCTGGTCAAGGCACATATGACAAGCAATCAATGAACAACTAAAGTGAAGCAACAATGAATTGATATTTCTTGCTCCCCCATCTCTCTCTCTCCTCTCTCTGTAAAATCAATAAATATTTATTTTTTTAATGGTGAGAATAACAATGACAACAAAAATCTGGGACAAAGGGACACTACAGGCACTTTGTTTTAGAAAATAATCAACAAGTATGGCCAGGTACCTCAAAGTCTTTTTAAGAATCTCAAATCTAACCTTGCTACTAAGAAAATTGTTTATCTTTGCTAAATAGTCAAAGGTCTAGAAAGTATACTATATGATATAGTTGAAAAATTGTAGCTGCTTGTTCTTAAAAGATAACACTTTGAATATTATAATAATAATTTAACATTTTGAAGGACTGCCTAATAAAAAGTATATGAAATGGATAAAACTAAGAGAAATAAGTAGTTCTAGAATAAAAGCACTTTTTAAAATATAAATGTAGAAGAGGCAGTAAGTGAGTAATCCAATCATGAGGAGTGTTCAGATAGAGAGAAGACCAGTATTAGGGACTAAATATTAAGGACACCTTAGAAACAATGAATAATGAAATTTGATACAAATAACCGTGAAGACCCTTGCCACCAAGATTCTATGACTTATGGTACAAATTATAGAATCTACAGAGCTCACTTTGCAGGTGATGGTCCTAACAGTTGAACATAAAACACCCAGCTTAAGATATTAAATGGTCTATTTCTTCCCTTCTACGTCAACAAATAATACCACTTTCAAAATCTGTTTTAGATCCATTTCCTCCTGGAAGATTACTATTGCTAGCTGACCTGCAATTATCTTATTATTTACTGTGATGTATTGGTTAGACCTCAGAAACATCTTTTAGTGCCTTACTGTCTAGTCTTTGAATTCCTAAAAACTCTACCGGTTACATTCAATTTGTCATAATGATTTATCACACTTGGCTTCATGCGTTTCCATCTCTCTCTTATAATACTTAAGACATTTAATTTAAACTAATTATTTGCATAGCCATATCTTTTACAGGAGGACTAAGAGTACCGTGAAAGCAAGAACATTGTTTAGCTACTACTGTATTCTCAGTGCCTAGTATGTGCATGGCATATAACAAGTATTCAGTAAGTGTTGGTAAATTAATTAAAAGGATATATACATAAATTTTTAAATAAATAATACTGTTTTATCTGGTAACTTAGAGTGGTACTCTTAAAGGCTGAAATGATGTCTGATATTTCATACTACCCATAGCTCATGTTGATTTGCATAGCATATAACAAACACTAAATGTTACTTTATTTTTAGTATACTTATACTCTGTCTTACCACATATCATATTATACTATTTTATGTTTGATGTATATGCTTTATAGGTACACTTTTATAAAGTAAATTTAGAATAAATTATTTATAAAATTATTATTATTTATTGCTTGCCATGTCATGAAACCTATTATCTTCCAAGCTACTATATAAAAAAACTCTAAAACTTCTATATATCTATAGGGGAAACAAAAATTATGCAAGTCTAACTCTAATTTGTGTGAGTAGGAAGTAACATTAAAAATAACAAAGATTCAAGAAAGAAATTTCTTTCATAATATCACTTATTGGTTATTCACTCAAAAAACATAAAATATCCACTCCACAAAATGATCTCTAGCAACTGTTAAGGTTCTGAAGATGACTTACTTTTTTCCTTCTCTTTGTGTAGAAATAACAATAGCAAAAACTAACACTTTATAGGTTTTTTTTTTGCCATATACTGTACTGAGCTCCAAATTTGTACAGGTCTACAAATAAATGCTAAAGGAGTAAACATTATCTTAAGTAATATAATTAGAATTCAGTGCCTGTTTTATAAAATTAGTTCAATGCACAATTCTTGTGAAAATAATTTAGAATTTAATTATTAAATAATTGATTTTAAGTTACTTTTATGTTTTTTGTAGTATTTTCTTTCTAATTTTCTTTGAATTTTGCTGTTATATATTATTTTTCAATTATAACATTTGATACTTTAAATCACATCTTAAATATCATTCATAACAACTTAGAAGAAATAAAAAAAGAAAACATTACTCAAGGGAAAGAAGAGCCATGAGTGGTAAAAAAAAAAAAAAAGAATAGCAATCTTTAAATCTCTAATATTCACCAATTCTATACAAGTTTCTTTTCAGAAAGGAAGCTTTCATAAAAAGTGGAAAAGGAGCAGGAAGTATCAAATCTCATGTGTGCCTTGACCAGGCAAGCCCAGGGTTTTGAACCGTGATCTCAGAGTTTCATGACACTTTACCCACTGCACCACTACAAGTGAGGCAATATAAATAAGTTTTTAAAAGAGTCTTGTTTTAAAAAATATTTCTTGAACATACTAAATGCCTCTCAGAATAAGATACACATGATTTTGTAAGAGAATTTCAGATCTTTTTTCCTTTTAGAAAAGAGAACCAACTTCCGAGAAATAAGGAGCACTGCCAATAACTGTTTTACAGTATAATTATATGTCTGAGTTTAGAAAGACCTGCAAGTAACACAATTTTCTTAGCTGTTTATACTGTTCTACCACCTATGTGACTGAGGCTTAATGAGAATTGGGGAATTAAGCATTCGGTTTTAGTCTCTACTATGAGATATAAATTGATTGTATTCTTCTAAATATGTAGTTTGTAAACTCAGGAAGCCATGGCACTTGGATTCCCATTGACATTTGGATCTTGCTGAATGTTGCATGTACTTAAAAGATATTTATTACTTTACTGCAATTTTCCCGTCACCTTAGTCACTAATGACTCATTACTGACCCATTATGATCCAGTTACTCAAATTCTTTATGGCATAAGTTGTATTTAATTTTCCAAAAATCTGTGCTTTCAATTTAAACCAGAGGAACCATTGATGTACAGATGCAGAATATGCTTGTGTAAGCTTTCACATGGGAAATACTTTTCTGCAACATAAAACTTGTTTCATTAAAGGAAAACAAAAACACTGACACTCAGAAATCAACTGTTCAGCCTCTTAATCATTAACAGTTTACAATATCAAGTGTAAATATATTGGAAAGAATTATCGGAGTGGAAGATAATATAAGTCCAAAATTTTTTTGATATTTATAATGAAATCAATTTTATAGTTAATACTATGTTTACCTAAAGACGGTAACTTATAAATTGAGACTTGAACTCTGTTGGGAACACTGAAGTCTGGTGGTAGAACCTACATATTGAGTCTGCCATTTATAGAGGAGTCCATAGAGGATAGGAATGTTAATGTAGTGACTTTAACTGATTTGTTTACTGCAATCCCGAATAGAATACGTAAAGGCAATAGAAAATTTCAAACCATCTTTCCGGCAGCTTGAAGAAGTTTCTACTCTAAATACCTTCACAAGATTATATGCATTAAAATAGTTTTTTACATTAAATTTGGTAATTCTACATAATCATGAATTTAACTGTAGCACAAATATGCAAGTAAGTTAATTTCTTTATGTTACCTTAGAGGGCTCTCTCTGGCTGAGAAGCTGAGTGGACACTAAAGTTGGACTAATCAAAAGGTTTATTTATAAATGTAAATTAAATGTGAAACAAGTTTAAAGATAATGTCAGTCATCACTAGTTCCTCACTGTACATTGATTGTGTCCTGAAACATTTCAATGAGAAGAATACAAAGTCAGAAAAACCTCACTGCATTAGAAGAGTGTGAATAACAGGCTATTCACAGCACACAGAAAGGTATTTGATATTCAAAATAAAGGACAAGAGTATATAAAAGAACATAGATTAGATTGAATTTGCTCCAAAAGATACCAAAATTTATCTCTACCTAACCTTAAAGGAACCAAAATGTACTTTTCTGATACACACTTTTTATGAAAGCTTCCTTTCTGAAAAGAAACTTGTATAGAATTGGTGAATATTAGAGATTTAAAGATTGCTATTCTTTTTTTTTTTTTTTTACCACTCATGGCTCTTCTTTCCCTTGAGTAATGTTTTCTTTTTTTATTTCTTCTAAGTTGTTATGAATGATATTTAAGATGTGATTTAAAGTATCAAATGTTATAATTGAAAAATAATATATAACAGCAAAATTCAAAGAAAATTAGAAAGAAAATACTACAAAAAACATAAAAGTAACTTAAAATCAATTATTTAATAATTAAATTCTAAATTATTTTCACAAGAATTGTGCATTGAACTAATTTTATAAAACAGGCACTGAATTCTAATTATATTACTTAAGATAATGTTTACTCCTTTAGCATTTATTTGTAGACCTGTCATTTATAACTTCTAAAGCAATTTGTTTAAGCCAAATTACGTGACCCACCTATAAAATATAATCAAAATAGTAACTCAAGACAGTGTAGCTCATTTTGTAGTTTGAACTTAATGATATTGCAGATTTCCACAAATGAAAGAACTTGAGTTAGGTTAAAATACTCAAGCAAAGAAAAAAAGAGACACTTCTAGAGTAAATGGAGTATATAAAGCTGAAATTAAGTACTAAAAAATGAATACAACATTGACAAGTTGTAAGAATGCAAGAAGAATTTCAAGGAAGAGTCCACTCCAAAATGGTAAATGATAAAATGCATAGTAGCAGTGGGCAATAAGTGCAGCATAGGCATGGGACACAGGAAAGAAAAATATCCTATGGACAAAGTAGGACAAACCATATACAGAATTTCTTATTTTTGCCAATTTTAATAATAGCTTAAAATATGGCTTTAGAAATGATACATGTTGACTAGTGATACAACTTTCTGAATTTAAATATTTTGTAGAATGGAACTTAAAGAATGTAAAACTTTTCTTTTATCTATATTACATCATTACTCCACACTGCCTCTCTCCAGTTGTGGTTGAAAATGCATTGTTGCTGAGGAGATATTCAAGAGATCAAAGAAAAATATTAATAAAAATATTGATAAAAGCATTTTTTCTTTTCATCCAAGTATAAATTATACTCATGGTAAAGCTTTATCACTTTAACTAATTAATTAATTTATTTAAAAATAAATTTTACAGTAGGGAGAGAGAAAAAGAAAGAAAGGGGGGAAGGAGCAAGAAACATCAACTTGTAGTAGTTGATTATTATTACATGCTTTGACTGGGAAAACCAGGACCTCAAACCGGTGCGCTCAGCCTTCCAGGTCGACACTCTCTACTTCACCACCACAGGTCATGTTCTATTTCTTTATTGAGCTGACTATTCATCCGTTCATCTTAAAATTAAAATTCAGAAGTCAAATGATTATCTTAGAAATTTATTTGTATTAAATTCTTAAGTCATATTTTTCTTAATAAAATCTTTGTCTGAGGTAGCAGATTGTCAAGAGAAATGCCTTTGCTATTTAATTTGTAAGATAGAAAATTATTTTGCAGATAAGATCAGTCAAATCTGCAGATATGTTTTAATAAGAATATTTTAAAGCCTATATTAACATAAAAAGGTAATATCAGAAATGTTTTACTTATTATATTAAAGAAATTTCTATTTTCCCAGCTCCTTTCAGTACTTCAACTAAAAAGAGAATAAATATCTTAACTAATAATCATTTGATAAAATTCAGTAAAACATTTTAGCTACTTGTAAATAATTATAAAGGGGGTCCCATAACATGTTATTTTACATATTGACGACTTTCCAAAACTTTAACTTAAAAAAAATAACAAAAAAATACCTGAAGTGTATATTAGTAGATCAATTGAAATATTACAATACGGTTTTTGGATAACTCAAAAAGAAAAAAACCCTCAAAGGATATCTAACATTGTTTTAAAAAAAATTCTTCCATTTTCATCAACTTATTTATATAAATATATTTCCCTCAAAATTATAGATGTAAAACAAATATAAAAATGATGACACATAACATTCAATTTTGTTGGTAATATTCATCTATAGATACATAATACTGTATAAGTTAAAAACAAACAATCTTTTACAGTAAAAATGTATTACCTTCTAACTTTGCATTATTATTAATTATCATATAGACACAATTTACAGGGTGAGGCAAAAGGTTTACAGTTGTAATAAAAATAAATAATACAATAATTAATTAATAGTATAAACTTTCAATACAACTGTAAACTTATCTTTGCCATATACTGAATGTTTATGTTGTTATAAAAAATACATATTAATAATAACCATAATGAAAGTACAATCCAAAATTAAACACTAAGCTTATAATAACTGATATTTTTTAATGAATTAAATTTAAATACACATACATATTTTTTGAGGCAGAGAAGAATAATAGGGAGATCAATAAAACACTTTTAAACATGTATATAGTACATAATGTGTAAATTCTGGAATCGGAATAGAATGGAAAAGTGAGTTTAAGAAGAAAAAGGAACATTAATAAATTCACACTTTGGCTTGTTTGTTTATATTTATTAATTAATAATATTAGATATTAGATTAATATACATTTTATTTCTAGTGAATCCATTTACTTGATTGACAATAGTTTTAGTTTTAAATGTCAATATTTATGTAATGTTGGAAATTATACTTTTTTTATATTATTTAAACTTAAAAACTTTTTATATCCCAGTTTATAAATGAGATGTGTATAATTTTTAATAACTTTTTTGGAGGTATATAGGGTCAATATTAGAAGATTATTGTCTTAGAAAAAGATGAGATTTGATAATTAAGTTTTATTGGCTACCAATTTTATTCTTTTTTTTTTTTTTTTTTTTTTTGTATTTTTCTGAAGCTGGAAATGGAGAGAGACAGTCAGACAGACTCCCGCATGCGCTCAACTGGGATCCACCCAGCACGACCACCAGGGGCCATGCTCTGCCCACCAGGGGGTGATGCTCTGCCCCTCTGGGGCATCGCTCTGCGCAACCAGAGCCACTCTAGCGCCTGGGGCAGAGGCCAAGGAGCCATCCCCAGCGCCCAGGCCATCTTTGCTCCAATGGATCCTTGGCTGTGGGAGAGGAAGAGAGAGACAGAGAGGAAGGAGGGGGTGGGGGTGGAGAAGCAAATGGGCGCTTCTCCTATGTGCCCTGGCCAGGAATCAAACCCGGGTCCCCCGCACGCCAGGCCGATGCTCTACTGCTGAGCCAACCGGCCAGGGCCCAATTTTATTCTTGATAAGATAGTTTCAGTTTTTTTAGTTGCCTAGCCTTGTCACATGAGAAGCTACAGATCTGATATATAATCTAGACAACTGTCAATTAAAAATTAAACAGGTATGGGATGACACACTGTAAACTGACGAAGTCCTTATAGCCTAGGGCTTAGTTTAAGATTAAGTTTTTCTCCACACCCTTTTAAGACTAAGACAGGCGTGGCTAACAGTTTTTGCCCCTGGGCCAAATTAGAAAGAAAACTTTTTTCACAGGCTGGGTAAAATAGTAAAATTAAAAATTGTTAAATACAAAACTGATTCATGTAAGTAAACAAAATTTTATTATGTAATTTGTTTATGAATAAGTGTGAGTGAAAAAAAATTTTAATATACAATATTATTTCAATAAAAATATAATTATGATACATACTGTTTAAATATCCAAACTGTATCACAAGCAATCAAAACAATATTTAATTAATAGAATGAGCTTGAAGGGGTTATATCACAAATAAAACAATTACTTTTTTTTACAAACAGCCTGGACACACTTTCAGTTATCAACTGCAGCTATTGTCTATGCTACAATGCCACTTGATTCAGCACACTTGACCACAAAATAACGAATTGTTTGACCTAGGGTGTGCACTGGCAAACTCCACCTAAAAGAATGTGGGTTTCACATTGCCACTAAATGTCAAACAGTTCATATCAAGTACAGATAAGTATAAAAGTTGTAATTCTTTAAAATGAAATTTTTTTAAAAAATAAAGAAGTATCATGAATCCATTAGACCAATTATTGGAAGTTAACTGTAGATTAGTCACATGCAGAATTCTTTTCTGTGTATCACTATCTTCTTAACTATCTCAATTTCCAATAATCAAAGATGCTTCTGCTTCTAAGTAGCTGAGATTTTAAAATAGCGGAGAATATTAAAAATTTAGTTGCTGCTGCATAAACTCGTTCCGTGGGCCAGATTCAGCCCACAGGCCATATGTTGGCCATGCATGGACTAAGATCTTCCTTATACCCTTCTAAGATTAAGATCATCCCCACACACTTCACTGTTGCATGGTGAGGGGTGGTGCACTCTTATGAGGATTCCTGTTTATGCCTCAGATGTGTGACTTTGTATCACAGACTTCCTTATTTGCATATGGCTTCCTTATTTGCACTATATAATAAAGCAGATCAGGGGCTTTGCTTTGGCTCTTGCAAGCTAAGGGCTGTGTGGAGACCTCCTGATCCTACTCTTTTTCTCTTTGAGTCTTTTTCTTTATTCTCCACCAATCTCACTCAGGACCTAGACAGTTATGAGTCATGCTATTACGTGACACATGACACCTAAACAGGAACCTGAAGAAGAGAAAAATAAACTAAAGGCAGGTGATGGAACACCCCAAGTGTGCACAGTGAATACAGTTTTAGAGGAAAGTATGGTTGGGAGTAATAAATTATGGGACAATTAGGATCAAAAGTAAAGGACTTTTTAGTAAGAATAGTTGTGCAGCTAGAATGCTTTTTTATGATATATTTAAGATGTGTGCCCCTGGTTACTGGAAGAGGGAACGGTTAGTTCTGCTACAGGGGAGCAAGTAGGTAAAGTTCTGAAAAGGTGGTGGTGTGAGAAGACTATGGCATATGGTGCTGTGCTTTGTGGCTTGGGGGCCATTGGTCAAATAAGTTTGTAAATATGATGTGTATATTTCCTCACTTATAGTTTGTATTGGGTGTGGGAAACAAGCTGTAAACTGGCCAGGTCCTTATAGCCTAATGCTTAGTTTTAAGACTAAGCCTTTCCCACTCCTTTAATACTAAGATCTTTTCAACATCCTTCTAATACTAATATCTTCTCAAAACTAAGCTTTTCCCCACACCCTTGACTGTTGCATGATGTGGGGTGGTGCACTCTTATGAGTAATCCCATTGATGACTCAGATAAGTGGCTTTGTATCAGAGACTTCCTTATTTGTAAATTGGCTTAAAGGCTTTAATTTCTACACTATAAAATAAGGCAGGTTGGGGGTTCTCTCATTCTGATCCTGCCATCAGCATTGCAGAGGAGAGGCAGCCAAGATGGCAGAGTGCTGAAGGAGAAGCCAGTTTGTGAAGAGTTTGTGCAGAAAGGAAGAGATGGAGAACAGAGGTGAATAAGGCTGGTGGGGCCTTTCTTTTTCTTTTATTTTTTTACAGAGACACAGAGAGAGAGTCAGAGAGAGGAATAGACAGGGACAGACAGGAATGGAGTGATGAGAAGCATCAATCATTAGTTTTTCGTTGTGCGTTGCGACACCTTGGTTTTTCATTGATTGCTTTCTCATATGTGCCTTGACCATGGGCCTTCAGCAGACCGAATAACCCCTTGCTGGAGCCAGCGACCTTGGGTCCAAGCTGGTGAGCTTGTGCTCAAACCAGATGAGCCCATGCTCAAGCTGGCGACCTTGGGGTCTTGAACCTGGGTCCTCAGCATCCCAGTCCGTCATTCTACCCACTGCGCCACTGCCTGGTCAGTCAACGGAGCCTTTGATTCTAGAAATACTCGGATAAGTCAGTGGCTTTGGGGGCCCTGAATATAAAGGAAAGTGTTTTCCCACTGTGTGTATTTTCTCACCTGCCAGGTGTGAGCTAAGATTAAAGGAAGTGGCCCACCAGTTCTTGATTCCATCGTTTCATTACCATTGGTTCAAATCAAATGTGAACCTGCATGGGCCACGCAGCTGTGATGATGGCCACAGCTACTGGTTTTACAGGGGCTAAGGAATGTGGGACAGTGTTGCTGCTCCTAGTTGTCTCTGGCTGCTTAGTTAGCTGCTCAGCTAAAATTAAGGAAGAGGAGAAGTCTTATCATAGTCAACATGAGCCACCAGTTACAGTAACTATGGAATTTGACAATGGTTAGGAGACTCAGCTATTAAAGTCACACTATTTCCTGTTATTGTCTGATTTTCTTTAATGTTTTAGCTACAATCCTCTAAACTATCATTTTATTTCCCTTCTATTTTTTGCCTGGAAATTTAGGCAGGGGACACCTGGTGGATCTGACTACAAAATTACACATGCAGCTGCCGAGAGCAAATTTTCTCAGGATTGCGTCCTTCAATCCCCCTATCAGAAAATGCCCTGACTGAGATCAAGCAGGCATCTTTCTAGTCTGATTGTGCTCTGAAATCCTAGCTTTCTTTCTAGTTTGTATGATTCAGTTTCTGTTTAGTTTTTATCTCATGTTGTCTGAAATGTGATTTTTAAGGCCTAAATTAAGTTCTTGCATGCAAAAAAATTGGAAATGCTGGCTCTTATATTGAAAATATAAAATAGTTTCTTTCCTACATTTTTGCTTTAAAATTGGAATATGTAAAGAGTGCTCATTTAAATTTAAATAGAATAAAATGTAGATCCTACGGAATTGCTTATTTTTGTTGGTGCTTTGTAAGGTGTGTTCTTTGTTTTCTCAGTTGAAAGCAAAATAGCAACTCAGATATTAGGATTAATCAGATTTTAAACATGCCCATTAAACACTTAAAAGTCAATTTAAAAAAATTAAAAAGGGGAGTCATACCCTGGAACTCCTGAAAATATTCTTTATTATACTCTTTTTAGTTTAAAAAATTTTAAATGCTGATGTACAGGGCCATTCAGTGCCTTAGAGACTTGGAATCAACAAGGAAAGCCTTCTCTGAAGTGTAATGGAAGGACTCACTCACAGAAATCTGGCAAGGGCCAGACCCTGTTCTCCTATGGGACTGAGAATATGTGTGTGTTTTTCCTAGGTCTGCTGAGGCTCCTCAGTGGGTTCCTGAATGTTTGTTGAGACACCATGAGCCAAGAGAAGATACTTATTCCACAAGAGCAATTGTATAAGCCTTATTTTACATTGCTCTTGTCCCTCTCTCTATCAAACCTGTTCCACCTATTAAATCCTCTTAGCACACTCTAAACCTCCTCTTCCTGCAAATTACACTGTCCTTCCTCTGTCTTCTTCCAATCAGCCCCCAATATATGAAAAAAATCTTAAATAGGTAGAGGAAGGCCTTCAAACACCTTAACAAAATCTCCTGAGCAAGGTTTTTTGTTTGTTTGTTTTTGTTTTTTATTTATTATTATTATTTGTGTGTGTGTGTGTGGGAATCTAGAGGCTGGCCAGTGAAAAAATTATGTCCATGAGACAACACTAGACCAGTACTATGATCCCAACTTACTCTTTGGCTGCATAATGTTTGTGTGGATGAGCAAGGCTTTTAAGGTCTATAATGACCGAGAGGGACAGGAGAAGACAGACAGAGCCCAAAGAGATCAAGCAAAATGCTGGCTCTTGGCAGCCCTCCTTAAAGTCTCCAATGCCCCGAAGGGGCCTAATAAGACTCCATCAGGGCTCTGCTTCAAGTGTGAAAAAGAAGATCATTGGGCAAAAGCTTGTTTGACTCCTCAGCCCCTACCAGGGCCATGCCCTTGCTGTGGGAAAAAGGGACACTGGAAGGTAGGCTGCTCAGTCATCCAAGGGAGGGTTCAGTCTCTTCCTGCCCTGCTCCAGCCACCTGTGACCTAACCTTGCTCAGCCTGCTGGAACTTGCCACTGAAGACTGAAGGTGTCCAGGGCCATCAGCCCCATCTCACATTATCATCTATGAGCCTAGGGTGACTGTACAAGTAACAAGTAAGCCAATCTCATTTCTTATAGACATGGGGGCCACCTACTCTGTCTTGCCTGAATATTCAGGTCCTGCTCATCCCTGGAAGATCTCTGTTGTGGGTGTTGATGGTCTTATTTTTCTCCTCCTTTTTCACAGATCCACTGCCTTGTCTAATACATGGTGTCTCCTTTACACACTCTTTTTCTCTTCCTGCCTTGGTGCCCTAACCCTATTTTACTCTTCAATTTCAGAGCCTTTCTCATTTTCACCTCCCATCCTCAGAATTGACCTCATTGCTACTCTTGGCCAGCCAAATTTGCCCACTTCTGTTACAAATTTACCTCTACCATTCAACATAGTGAACCCCAAGTCTCTCCTCACCACCCCCAAGGCTAAAAAAACTCCAGAAAAAGAAATTCATAAAAAAGATGAGTTAAAAAAATTAAAAATGACAAATATATATATATATATATATATATATATATATATACACATTCTTAATAAGAGCTAGTAAATTCAGCAAGTCCCAACATTTCATTCTTGTGTTTATGAGAAACATGAGCCTGATGTGTCCTAGTGATTTCTTCAATGTTTGGGCATATATTTGAAAGGCAAACTCTCATTTTCTTGTCAATACATTGAAGAATTCCTCTTGTTTTACTCTTAATTATGTTGAGGGTAGAAAATCCTAATTCACATAAATAGAATGTTGAAAATTGTAGTAAAATGTTCAAAGCTTTTTTAGATATTGCTACATATTCTTCTTTTATAGAAATCCAAAAGGCTTCAAGAGACAATTCCTTATGTTTAATCATCAGTCCATGATCATTGGATATAACTATTAGTTCTTCTTCTGTAAATGTTAAACCAAACTCACTTGAAGCTTCCATGAATGGGTTTCTAATCCAATCATATTGTTCAGTGTTAAGTGATGGAAATGCTATAAATTAAATTCTGTCCATCTGCCTTCAAGTTCTATGTTATTTACACTTAACTTTTGCTCATTTCCAGAATTAGATTCTTTAATATCATGCTTCTTTTTGAGAAATCTATCCATTTTATTTGGGTGTATTTATCTAAAAATAATATAATTATGTGTTAATAATAAATAAAATAATGACATGTTAACAAAAAGAGTGATATTTCCATAATGAAATGGTATAATAGAGTAACTATATTTATTTTCATATCTGGGCACATGCCACGAACCAGTGCAGCTAGTAATTCCAGGTCCCAAGTGGAAATGGTGCAGAATTAAGAAAATACATGGAATTAAGAAAATATGGGGTCAGGAGGGCCCTGTAATTGCTGCTGGCAAGAACAAAGCATGCCCAAAAACAGCATTTTGCTTTATTTATAGGGCAAAGTGGGCCATTAGCAAATCAATGAGAGCTTTGATCATGTTTCCAAGGCAACCCAAGAATTTTACCAAGTGCAAAAAACCTCCACCATACATATTATCTTAACTTTAAACCAAACAAAGGATAGAAGAAACTTGCCTCTAGTTTTTTTGAGGAACATGGAGTGTAGTGTAAACAATTTAGCACCACAGCTTAACTGCCTTTTGCACCCTAATCAGGCAAGTGAGGTGGGGGGTTGGGCAAACTGTCAGATTACAGCCAATTCCCCATACCTCTGTCCCCCAAAAAATCTAAACTCCAAAAATCCTGTTGGTTTTTTGGTCCTCGACAGGCACATATTTCTCTGGAATAACATAGGGCACACCTGAAAATTTTCTAGGGCACACCAGTGCACCCTGGCACACACTTTGAGAACCACTGATTAAGGGCTTAGTTTAAGAGTAAGCTCTTCCCATACCCTTTTAAGACTAAGACCTTCCCACATCCTTTTAAGACTAAGATCTTCTCCACACCCTTGACTGTTTCATGGTAAGGGATGGTATATTCTTATGAGGATTTCTGGTTATGCCTCAGATGTGTGATTTGGATTAGAGACTTCCTTATTTGCATATGGCTCTTTACTATATTATAAAGCAGACCCAAGGATTTGCTTTGACTCTTGCAAACTATGGGCTGAGCAGAAATCTTCCAATTCCATCATTTTTCTCTCTGAGTTTATTTCTTCATTCCACACCATTCTCACTCAGGACCTGGACAATTACTAGCCATGCTAGTTTGTGGCAAATAGGACTGTATTTTTATGAGAGGTCCAGTTGTGAAAGTCTGGGAAAGGCACATACTACGAGTACTAAATAATAGCAATGTGAAAATATCATGATGAATTGTGGGGGAACTTTGAAATCAAACACAATTTAGATTAATTATCAGTAAAATACATATAAGTGTTCTAAATTAGACATCTCAAAAGTATGTTGAGGAGGAAAAAGTAAAACTTTTTGAATAAAGATATAATACTTGTAGTAAGCAAGATACTAAGTGCTAAATAAAATAAGGCCTAAACAATCAGATATTACTGAAAGATGATAAGATAGGTAAATACCATCATAATACTAAGATGTTAAGATTGTATAAACAGTTTATAATCAAGAGTGCACTATTATTTTTAACAGCTAAATTAATTCTAATTTAAAGCATTAAGCATATTTACTGAATGATGTATAGGTCAGTACCTTTTAAAATATCAGGATAATAAAAAATCTTTGTATTCTGGTATTTAGTCAAAAACAATTCCAGACCAAATTTACTGAGTGCTTGCTATAGACCAGGCACTGCTCTAAATATTTAACCTCATTAATTCTTTTTTTCTTATTTTTATTGATTTTAATTTATTTTGTTTATATAGATTCAAGTGTCCCACTGAATATATCTCCCCCCACCCCCCTTGTTCCCCTCGACATCCCCTTGTCCCCTCCCACCAACGCCTTCCCCCCTTTCTCCAGGATTTGCTGTCCTGCCCTCTATAATGCTGTGTTATGTATATATAATTTCACTAATCTTTTTCCCTTCTCTGATCCCATCCTCTCATCCACTTTCCTTCTGACTGCTTTTCCTCTGGTCCCTTTAATCCTGCCTCTGCCTCTATTCCATTCCTCAATTCACAATGTTCATTAGATAAGAATACCAAATCACTGATCCAAAAGAAGAAATACACCTCCATGTTTATGGCAGCATTGTCTACAATAGCCAAGATCTGGAAACAGCCCAAGTGTCTGTCAGTGAATAAGTGGGTTAAAAAACTGTGGTATGTATACACAATGGAATACTATGTGGCCATGAAAAAGAAGGAAATCGTACCTTTTGCAACAACATGGATGGACCCAGAAACTATTATGTTAAGTGAAATAAACCATGCAGAGAAAGAAAAATATTGATATTATATGATCTCACTAATTTGAGAAATCTTATTAATTCTTTATAGTATCTCATTACCCTTTCTAATCAACTCTCTGAGAATGGTATTATTATTATAATGTTAGTGATTTATGAAAAAAAAAACTAAGGTATAGTCTATGAGATCTAAATAAAGCAGAAGAAAATGTTTAAATCAGATCGCTTTTTTCTCAATCTATAGGTAGAAAAACTTAAAATCTGTAGTTTATTTTAGAACTCTAAGATAAAGTCAAGTCTCCTTATTACAGAATCTCATCTTATCAATGAAGCAATTCAGAATTATGCCAAGACTAAAAAAGGGAGAACACACTTGGATACAAGTTCTTCTAACATATATTGCCTTAACATAACCATATATTTTATTACTAATTACAAAAAATGAGAATGCTGTCAAAGGGTTGCTTTGAGAAGTAAATTGGTTAATGCACATAAAACACCTAGAACAGTGTTTGATATATAATAAAATTCAATCAATTGGAGCTAATATTGTTATGTAGACTGATCAATAAATTTACCTCACCTTTAAATATTTTATTTCCTCTGCAGTTCTCATAATTCTTTTATGTTTCTTTTCATTATTAGGTTTTACATATTTTAAAAAATACATGTAAATAGATAACTAATCAAAGCTTAAAATTCTTTTCTTGATTACTTAAAAGTATAATTATTTAAAATTGTTTTTGTACTATTAAAAGTTGAAAATGTTTTCATGAAAACATGGAAAGTTTGCATGTACTGACTCTATTTCTGACAATAAATAATTATGTCTGAACAATCTAACTTTGTTTTGATCACAGCCACCAATGTGTATGACTACTAATATATACAGAACTTAAGTTAACATTGATGTTATAATACTATATAACTTTTTTTTCCCTTTTGTATGATGATTTTCTAGTGCAAAATTGATTTTCTGTGCAAGGTTGTTAAAGATAGGTTAGGAGACTTTGGGAAAGAGAAATTAACTACTTCTAGGTATTTATTAGTCTTAGGGAGTGGGCAAATATATATTGTGAAAAACACTCTCACCTCCAAACCAAATACATACTTGAAGAACACAGCTATAATCATACTCAATAAGAACCTGTGACCCAAGGAAATATGATAGTTATTGAAGTAAAATAGGATGTGGGGCTATATTGTGTATATTTGTTTTTAGAAAAAAGCAATTGGAGATATATCCATTAGATTACTCCTTTCTGCTGGTGGACACTGCAGAGTACGTTTCTTTTAAGTATACCCTCCAGTCATCATGCTTAAGTCAGAATCTTCCCAAGTGCCAAAAAAAAAAAAGACTTGTTTTAGACAATATTCATGTGAATGGGCAAAAAACTCAAGAACTGTATTTGTGACTAACTGTATAAAAGGTTATTTTAGTTTATGTTCTATGGACAGTGTAAAGCATTCCAACAATGGATTTCAATGCAGATTTTTTTAGCCCTGGCTAGTGGCTCAGTGAATAGATCATCAACCTGATGTATAGACATCCTGAGTTTGATTCCTGGTTAGGGCACACACAAAAAGTGACCATCTGTTTTTTTTCCCTTACCTCTCCCCCTTCCCTCCCTCTTTTCCTCCTCCCCCAGCTAGTGGCTAGATTGAGCATGGCCCCAGGTGTTGAGGATAGCTTGGCCACTCCAAGCCTTGACCCCAGATGGGGGTTGCTGGGTGGATCATTGTAGGGACAAATGTTGAGTCTGCCTCACTATATCCCATTCTTTCACACACACACACACAAAAAAAGTAGATTTTTTTTTTTTTTTTACCTCTACTGTTGCTTGGTAAATGTAATGGTCTAATCAGGATGCTGTACTAATGTCTTTAAAAAAAAGAGAGAAATAGAGAGCGAGAGAAGCCTGACTTGTGGTGGCGCAGTGGATGGAGCATCGACCAGGAATGCCACTGAGGTTGCCAGTTTGAAACTCCAGGTTTGCCTGGTCAAAGCACATATGGAAGTTGATGTCTTGCTCCTCTCCCTCTTCACTCTCTCTTTTCTCTCTCTAAAAGTAAATAAATAAAATTAAAAAAAAATAAAAAAAACACAAAGACACTTGCATGATTAATATTTGAACAAATCAATGATATGTTTTAGAACAATATCAAGGTGAAAATTAAAAACTAAGAAAAATTGAAAAGTCATGTCTTTGTGTACTCAACAAAAAACACCCAAACATTTGTAAACATTTAGAATTTCAACTGAATAATTTAATTCTCATCCAGATTTTTAGCATTATAAAATCCAGATTCTTAGCTCCTCTTGCGGGGGGGAGAAGAGGGTAAAAACTAATGTTATATCTATATTATTTTTTGGTCAGGAAATCACAATTACATTATTAACTTCTTCTATATCACATTGTCAGTTTCTATTCCATATAAATTTATTGAGTATTATTTAATAAAGATAGTAGTTGTTTGCACTCACATTTAAGACTTTTCTAGAACATTCCATTTAAAAAATAAATATTTCACAAGTTATTATTTATGTGGATTTTTTTCCCATTCTGAGATCAGTTGCTGTTATATAAGTCTAGAGTGTAATATTTTTAACATTTATATAATTGACATTTACTACAGTTGTTAAATATTCAGTTAGAATGTTCCCACTACAGTGTTGTCAGCTTGAACACTATTGGACTCCAGGTACTGCTTATGGAAATTTATTTTTGGTAAAATGTTCTCCAACATAAGCAGCTGTGTTTTATCAAGAAGTTTCAAATCCATAACATTCAGTTTCTTCTTTACATGCACTCATATTCAGGTGCCAAATTACAGGTCTAAAAAAAATATTCATAGAGATAAAGAAAAAGAGGAGAAAAAGAGGGAAAGGTAGGAGGAGAGAGACAGAAGAAAAGAGAGAGTGAAAAACAAAAAAATTTGATCAACTCAGAACACTTCCTTTAAGCTCTTCCTAAACCTTGTGTAGACAACAGAACTAATGACACGTTATTTTCACCGCTATTCGGTACTATTGCAATACTAGGAAATTTTAAACAGTATGAGTGTTTTCCTTAATTTAGGCCAGAGAAGTTCAGGTCACAACTTTGAACTAAATTCAATTAAAGATTTAAATATTTATATTAAAATATAAATAAAGCCTAAAGAATTTAATTTTTTTTTTACTACAGCTATTTCTAACCCAAGTCATATAATTATTACTATCAAGATGAAAAACTTGCATGTCTTTTTCTTTCCTTCTCATTATTATCTTGCAGCCTATTTATATTTAAGGTTTTTTTCTCTTTTTATAATTTCATTTACATTTTACATATAAGGGTGACAAGTAAATACCAAAAATTTTAAAAACTATTTCTGATGTTCCATATACAAATAATAAAAGTTCTAGAAATATAAACTAAAATAAAAGAAAGAAGAATTTGAAACATTATTTTTAAAATGTCATAAAAACTGAGAAACATGAATTTCCAGATTTAAAGGATAATTGAATATCAGGCAAAAAAAATTATCAACTTCAATATTTATCATCATCTTGAAATGTTAGAACACACAATAAAGAAACTATTGAAAAGTTTTTATATAGAAATAATGTTATTAATATAAAGAATTTGTAGACAGAATGATATTAATTTTACAGAGTTATACTAGAAGCTAAAGAAAATGCAGAAAAGTGTTCAAAACTTGAGGGAAAATAATTTTCATTTACTATTATCTTTCAACCAAATTATTTATTTATTTAAAGATGAATTAAAAACATTTTAAGTATTTAAAACCCTCCCCAAATTACCTGTGTCACTTTTCTCAGACCCTGAGAAAAAATTTGAATGTGAATTGTTAAGGTTTAAGTTTTATCTATGGAAATTTTTTCTGAAATTAAGAAGGAATTTAATTTTCTGGGATTGATAGGACCCACTAATTTAGAGAATATTGGTTTTAAGTCATCTATGTAAAGACAAGTGAATTTTAAGAATAAAAAATTTTTAAAACATTTAAAGAGACAAAAAAAAAGAAAGTCATACTTCAGTATTCTACAGAGCCATGACAATTCCTGAAGACAATATAGCAATGACTGTAAAATTAAGATCAACCGAAGGAATGTCCATCCAAGTTTGTGAAAATACATAAAAAGTAGAACAACATTTCCAAACATGGAAGCTTTTACAGATATAACTACTAAAAAAAATTCAGGCAACTCAAAATAAAAATTATAAGTAATGATAAAAAAACCATGAGTATAAAAACCATTAATATAAAAACTACATAAAATGTGTTTTTACAGACTTTAAATGTCATACTGGGTATATTATATATGGCATAATAATATATAATATAATAATATACATATAAATGTCATAATAAGAATAAATAAAAATTGGGAGGCTCAGTAAAATATAGTAGATATTGGAATTCTATTTATTTTCTCATTTTACTTGGTAGAAAATAAACAAATACCGTGTGTCCATAAAGTCATAGTGCACTTTTGACCGGTCACAGGAAAGTAACAAAAGATGATAGAAATGTGAAATCTGCACCAAATAAAAGGAAAACTCTCCCATATGGAAGGTCGCCTCATCGTTAAACATAATCTTCTGCAAAAATCTTGCATCATTGTTGATCTCATGAAGCATATCTGTAGCAAACATGCATTGTGTGGGTCTATCCACCTGTTTGATAATGTGCAACAGCAGCAATTTGTACCCCATAAAACAGAGACATTTCTTTAACACCTTATGAACTGTAGTCTTGCTTAGGTGTAATTGTCGAGCATACACAAACACAGATTTTTTAGGGCTCCTTAGGAAACTACCTGTATAGCCCCTACAGACTTGTCACTGACTGATGGCCTACCAGAACGGGGTTTCTCCACCAAACTGCCAGTTTCCTTCAACTGCTTATCCCATCGAGTAATGTTATTCCTATGTGGTGGCGCTTCGTTATAAACGCGCCAATATTCACGTTGCACTTCGGTCATGGATTCGAATTTAGAAAGCCACAGAACACACTGAACTTTCCTCTGTACCGTCCACATCTCGACTGGCAAGGCCATGGGCTCCTCCGCTATATACACGGTGTTATGTCATCATCTGCGCACGTGCACATGCTGCCACATCATCCTACAGAAACTGGGAGGGTTTTCCTTTTATTTGGTGCAGATTTCACATTTCTATCATCTTTTGTTGCTTTCTTGTGACCGGTCAAACGCGCACCAAAACTTTACAGACACACTGTACTTAATATACTTAAAAAATAAAGATTAAAAATATAAATAGTCATATACTGTTATACAAAGAATATCAAAAAATAGTATAATGAGCCTCACCTGTGGTGGCACCATGGATAAAATGTCAACCTGGAATGCTGAGGTCACTGGTTTGAAACCCTGGGCTTGCCTGGTCAAGGCACATATGGGAGTTGATGCTTCCTGCTCCTCCGCTCTTCTCTCTATCTCTCCTCTCTAAAATGAATAAATAAATTATTAAAAAATATATTTAAAAAGATTTTGAAAAAATAACATAGTGATACCAAGAAGCTTAAGAGGAGAAGGTAGAAAAAAAGTGAAAATGAGCTCTTCTTTTTATCCTTCAGAACATATAAAAAGATATATAACAAAATAAGGAAAAAAAGGTATATTAACGTATTTATATCTACATCAATCTTTAAGTACATAGATTAAAAACAATTATTAAAATAACTAACACACAGTCAAATCACATACATAGCTATCTATATCTGTTTGTATATATAAAATGGTTTATTTTCAGATAAGTATTTGAAGGAATGACATAAAACTTTTAACTGATATTATGTTGAGAAAAAGAAATAGAATGTGAGTAGTTTTATTTTTTCTTATAACTTTTGTACTATTGAAAAAAATTTAAATACGTATTTATAGATGTTTAAAAAATATCAATATATGGTTTTTTGCTGGAGAATTCTGTACCTGCATTTGCTAGTTTTTGGTTCAAAAACATAAAAAAAACTAAAACAAAATCAAATAAAATAAATAATGAATGGAAAAGTTAGCAGTTTTTCTCTCAAGATATTTCAGCCTATGCCTTCTCTTCCAGAAACTTGGTTTATTCTAGCCTGAGATTCCAAATTTTCTCAAGCTAGGTCATTATGTCTAAATTCTATATGGGAAAAAATAAATTAGATTAAGCAATCACTCTTGTTTTAAGGATCATTTCCAGAAATACCATAAAAAATTCACTTACCTCTTACTTATCAAAACTTATACCCCTTAATTGCAAGGAAGACTGGGAAAATATAATTCTTACTTGGATATTTTGCTCTCCTAAGTTCAGGGGTGGATAAAAGAATATTAAATTACTAGTTATCATTACTTAAAAGACAAGTCATAAGTAAGGATATAACATAGTAGCAATAACAATAAGAATACAAGTAATACACATAAAGAATACAATAATTAGACCTGGTCAGTGGCTCAGTGGTAGAGCGTTCACCCAGCGTCTAGATGACTGGGGTTTGATTCCTGGCCAGGGCACAGAGGAGAAGTGCCCATCTGATTCTCCATCCTTCTCCCTCTCCTTTCTATCTGTCTCTTCCCGTTCCACAGCCAAGGCTCCATTGGAGCAAAGTTGGCATGGGTGCTGGCACCATGGCCTCTGTCTCAGGCACTAGAATGACTCCAGTTGCAACAGAGCAATGCCCCAGATAGGCAGAACATCACCCCCTAGTGGGCATGCTAGGTGGATCCTGCTCTGGCGCATGAGGGAGTGTATCTCTCTCCCTCACCGCTTCTCACTTCAGAAAAAAAAAAAGAATACTATAGTTAATAAATAATAATACAAGAATAAACTGTTTCATGTATTCACAATTGTAAACTTACTTTTGCCAACTCCTGTATATATATTTTTAGCTTCGTAAGAAGAATTAATATTGTGGTAAAAAAAGGCTTTGTGCCCTGGCCGGTTGGCTCAGCGGTAGAGCGTCGGCCTGGCGTGCGGAGGACCCGGGTTCGATTCCCGGCCAGGGCACATAGGAGAAGCGCCCATTTGCTTCTCCACCCCTCCGCCGCACCTTCCTCTCTGTCTCTCTCTTCCCCTCCCGCAGCCAAGGCTCCATTGGAGCAAAGATGGCCCCGGGCACTGGGGATGGCTCTGTGGCCTCTGCCCCAGGCGCTAGAGTGGCTCTGGTCGCAACATGGCGACGCCCAGGATGGGCAGAGCATCGCCCCCTGGTGGGCAGAGCATCGCCCCCTGGTAGGCGTGCCGGGTGGATCCCGGTCGGGCGCATGCGGGAGTCTGTCTGACTGTCTCTCCCTGTTTCCAGCTTCAGAAAAATGCAAAAAAAAAAAAAATAAAAGACAACTTTAAAAAAAAAAAAAAAGGCTTTGTCACAAAGCCTTTAAGCCTTATAATTTATTTTTTCTTCTATGAATTTACAGTAAATGAATTTACAGACTTCATAGTAATCTGCTTAAATATACTCTAAAATACTTAGAAAATACTTTTAGTATATTAGTCAATGAAAAAGAAAATCAATTAGCTATATTATCTATGCTGTGTTTAATAATATATTAAAATTATGTTTACTGCTGTACAGCATCTGAAATATAATGATGAAAAAAGTAAAACCACTATAATGGTGGGGGTAATAAAGATTTTAATTTATTGGTTCTCTATTTTTTAATTAAATATATGGTCCTATAATGTATATTTTTTAATGTTTTACCAAGATCAGTTAATGCAACAAAAAAGGGATCTTGAAATTTTACATATTCTTTTCTTTGTTTGTGTGACAGAGACAGAGAGTGACAGAGAGAGGGACAGATAGGGACAGACAGGAAGGGAGAGAGATGAGAAGCATCAATTCTTTGTTGCAGCACCTTAGTTGTTCATTGATTGCTTTCTCATATGTGTCTAGACCCAGGGGTTACAGCAGAGCAAGTGACCCCCTGCTCAAGCCAGGAACCTTGTGCTTAAGCCGGTGAGCTCATACACAAGCTGGCGACCTCAGGGTTTCAAACCTGGGTTCCCCGCATCCCATTCCGACACTCTATCCACTGTGCCACCGCCTTGTCAGGCAAAATTTTATATTTTCATTTTTGCAATTTATTAAAAAGTATTCTAAGAACAGTGATAATTAGAACACTTAAACAATTAAGGGTCTTCAAATGAGCCAAAGAGAGATTACACGTGTACACTATGTTTTATTTTGTCTTTTAAAATTTTGTCCTGTAGTTGTAAGCAGTTGATGTTTTAGTAGAAAATGAGGACCATTATATAAATCATTTTAGTTTCTTAAAAGTTTGTTGATAAATAATTTATTTACTAATACCACTATATGGAGGTCTTTCTAACTATATAAACCAAATATAATTTTTCTCCACTGATTTGGAAACCTATTATTTCTAAAGCCCTCATAATCTTCCCTTCACATCATCTGAGTTTGAGATATATTATCATTGTTCAACCAATAAATGACCCATTGTCATTGTTCAGTATGGGAAAGGTTATATACCCTTGTCCCTGAGATGGAACATGGCCATATAACTAATTTTGGCGAGTGATCTGTAGGTGAAAGCTATGTAGCTCACTACCTGACTGAAAAAATTGCCAAAGATCCTATAGTCTCACTTCCCCTGTGCTAAAAAATGGAAAAGAGTCCTTACCAAGTGCCTCTGATGAGCAACCACCCTGGCACTACTATTATACATGTGGACTGTGTAAGAATAAACATTTGTTTAGTCACTGAAGATATGGAGTTACTTGTGCCCATAGTATAATCTACCTATCCCAACATCAGAGTCTTAATAGATAAATCAACAACTATGTTGGAGTTAAAACTTGCAAAGCCTATGAAAAGAAACTGTTTGCTTTCCTGCACATTAAATCTCAAGTTATCTCAGCAGTTGTTATATCAGTTATTTTCAAAGAAGAAATCATAAATGCTAGAGTTTTAAATAGATTTATGGATTCCCCTTGCTGTATAATCTTTAATTCCACTTTAATTAAAATTCATGATTATTTTCTTGGTACAAAATTATAATATAAAATAAGTGTAAAGTAAAAACATCAACTATGATTTACATTGTTAATATTTTTTTACATGTTTGAATTTTAACAACACCAAGTTAGAAGGGTCAGTTCTAGTTTAAATGAATATATATTTGTGTGTGTTTCTGTATGTATATATGTTTTATTTCATTTAGATCTGAGTAACACAAAATATATTAGACTTTACATGTTCAATTTGTTGAGTTCTTGCAATTGTGCAATGACTATTAAAAACTAGATATTGCCCTGGCCAGTTGGCTCAGCAGTAGATTGTTAGCCCAGCATGTGGAAGTCCTGGGTTTGATTCCCAGCCAGGGCACACAGGAGAAGTGCCCATCTGCTTCTCCTCCCTTCCCTCTCCTTCCTCTCTATCTCTTTTCCCCTCCCACAGCCAAGACTCCATTGGAGCAAAGTTGGTCCAGACACTGAGGATGTCTCCATGGCCTCTGCCTCTGGCTCTAGAATGGCTTTGGCTGAAACTGAGCAACACCCCAGAGGGGCAGAGCATCGCCCTCTGGTAGGCATACTGGGTGGATCCCAGTCGGGAGCATGCATGAATTTTTCTGACTGCCTCTCTGCTTCTAACTTCAGAATAATACAAAAACAAAAAACAAAAAACAAAAACAAAAAAAAACAACCCAACAAAAAACTAGATATTACTTCAAAATATTTCCTTTTGCCCTTTTCAGTCAATCTTTTTATCTCTACTCTCCAGGAAACCATTCTAATTTCTAATATGACAGATTTTATCTGTTGTCAAATTTCATATAAATGAAAACAAAGATTGAACATTTTTATCTCTGGGTTCTATACTTCATAATGTTTTTATAGTGATCTATAATGTTGCATTTAGTTCATTTCAATTACTTAGTAATATGTTACTACATGAATAATCTATAGTTTGTTTAACCTTATTACTGTTAATGGATATTTGCGATTTTTCCCAGTTTCTAGCTATTATGAATATAAACGTTGTGCAAGTCTTTTTTGGCAAAATATGATTTCATGTATTTTGAGTGTATAGGAAATATTTGGATTTTAGTATAGAGATATATTTAAATGAAAACATTTCTTTAAAGTATAGTAATTGTACTATTGTCATACTTCTTATAAATTGAATTGTGTGCCTCCAAATTTATGTGTTGAATTCTACTCCCCATTACCTCAGAATGTGTCCTTCTTTAGAAGTATAATTGTTTCAGATATAATTAGTTAAGTTAAAATTAGTTTAATAGAGTGGGCCCTAATCCAATATGACTAATATCCTTGGAAAAGGGAAATTTATAAACAAACACACATGAAGAAGAATACCATAAGCCAAAGAGAAAGATTTTTAAAAGAGATCTTACCCTCACAGGTCTCAGAAAGAACTCTGCCAACACCTTTACTTGATACATCTAGTCTACAGAACTGTGAGACAATCGATTCCTGTTTAAGCTATCTACTGTGCAGTACTTTGTTAGAACAGACCTAGCAATCTAATATAAGACTTATAAACAATATTTGAGAGTCCCCATTGGCCCACATGCTAGATATCATTTCATATTATTATTTTGGGAAGATGAGGTTAGCCTTTCAAGAGGTGTGAATAGCATCTCCTTATTGATTTACTTTACATATCCTTATTTAAAAATGTTTGACATCTTTTCATGTATTTATTGGTTAATAACTTACCTTTTGTGAAGTGTCTCTTTTTTTTTTTTCTGTATTTTTCTGAAGTGGGAAACGGGGAGAGACAATCAGACAGACTCCCGCATGCACCCCACCGGGATCCACCCGGCACACCCACCAGGGGGCGTTGCTCTGTTGTGACCAGAGCCACTCTAGCACCTGGGGCAGAGGCCGAGGAACCATCCCCAGTGCCCGGGCCATCTTTGCTCCAGTGGAGCCTCAGCTGCGGGAGGGGAAGAGAGAGACAGAGAGGAAGGAGAGGGGAAGGGGTGGAGAAGCAGATGGGCGCTTCTCCTGTGTGCCCTGGCCAGGAATCGAACCCGGGACTTCTGCATGCCAGGCCGACGCTCTACCACTGAGCCAACCAGCCAGTATATATAGTGTTCAGTATATGCAATTTCAGCAACTAGGATAATGAGAAAGATACTTGTTAATTATTTTATTTAAGTGCAAACTTATAGGTATTAAAATTTACTAGATGAACATGATTTTGTTATAGTGTAAAAAGAAAAACACTCAGTTTTTAAAGCCTGAATTATTTCTCATTATAGTTCATTTAATTATTCTTTCTCACTAACTTGTACAAGTAAGCTATCTTAGACATTTGAAAAATATAATAAGCAGGCAGACCAGGTGGTGGCACAGTGTATAGAGAGTCATACTGGGATGCAGAGGACCCAAGTTAGAAACCCAGAGGTTGCCAGCTTGAGCAAGGGCTCATCTGGCTTGAGCACAGTGTCCCTGGGTTGAGCATGGGATCATAGACATGACCCCATGGTCACTGACATGAGCCCAAAGGTCACTGGCTTGAAACTCAAGGTCACTGGCTTGAGCCCAAGGTTACTGGTTTGAGCAGGGGGTCCCTCGGTCTGCTGGAGTTCCCCTCCCCATCAAGGCACATATGAGAAAGCAATCAATGAACAACTAAGATGCCACAAGGAAGCTTTGATGATCCTCATCTCTCTCCCTTCCTGTCTGCTGTCCCTATCTGTCCCTCTCTGGGACTCTTTCTCTGTGTCTCTGTCACTAAATAAATAAATAAATAAATAAAAAGACAGTAAGTAGTCTTAGACATTTGGATAGATAATATCTAAAATTTCTATACTGTTACAAATCTTAAGCAAATAAACAATGTCACAATATATAAACTGGTTAGAAAATGATTTTTGCAAAATCATTGACATTATTAAGTGGAGACTGTTTTGTCCTGCATGAAATTCTGTTTCCTATTTTGGTGATCTTTCATATTTACTCTTACAATTGATAGTTTGAGGATTAAAATTTACTCTAAAAAAGAGATCTGTCTTCAGCTCCAAATTTTGCCATTACTTTTATTAAATGAGAACATTGTATTCAGTGCATCTTTATAAGATAACATAAAATGGGCATTTTGGTACCTAGAAAACAAAACCAGCATGAACATTTAATACTTCAGTTTCACCAGTAGATTAGTTTTCTTTTAACTATAGTTAATCTACATAGGTACATACTTTCTAGCATAAATACTATGGTTACAAACTTTGTTTTTCTGAAACACCTTTCTGTAGGAGACTGCAAGCTGACAGGCTTCTTGTGGTTTAGATTTCTGGGGGACAGAGGTGTGGGAGACTGGCAGTAAACTGACAGGGTTCTTGCTGCCCATCCCCCTCCTCACCTGCCTGATTAAGTTGCTAAAGGCTAAGCTCTTCCCCACCGCCTCTGACTGGTTGTTAAAGTGGATAAACACAATTTACATGCCTTTCCCCACACCTCCATGTTAGCTTTGGTGCTAACTTGTTTCTACTCTTCCCATCCCCAATGTCCCTCAGAGAGACTGGAGGCAGTTTTCTTTTACCCTTTGTTTCATGAAGTCAAGATGTTATGCAGGGTGGAGGGTTTTTTGGGCTCGGGAGAATTCTTGGTTTTTCTTGAAAAGGTGACTTTATATCTGACCTCTCTTTGATTTGCAAATGACTTTGCTTTACACTATAAAAATTAAAGCTTTTGGGAGTGCAGGCACTTTAGGTAGTCCATCAGACACCAAGCCTCCCAATCCCATCCTTTTTCTTTCCGTGTTTATTTTCTAATATTCTACCATTACCACACAAGACCTACAAAATTGTCATACTGGTTCGCAACACCTTTTCCTACTTTTCTACCTCCCACCTTCACTGGGGCTTACCAGTCTTCAGAGACTTCTGTTCTATAAGCACTGCTCCTAAATAATTTTTTTGGGTTATTTGTTGAAGATGAGAACAGCTGTATTAACCTGAGTTGCCCAGAAAGCAAAGTCTGAAGCATGGGTTTTCATCTCGCTAAGTAGTATAAACTTACAGAGCCAGAGTTAGAAAAAAAGGAAGTGAACCAGAAAAGGAGAAAAAATAACTACAAGAGTGTACTGAAAAGTTGGCTAATAATTATTATTTGCAAACCCACTTGCTTGATTTCATAAAATTATCTTTTAAGAAAACATAAAGACCACTTGTTGGGCAGATAACATATACTATGCTCACTTTGTTAAAGATGGTGCTGCCCACGTGGAGGCCCATCACCCAGGTGATATTAATGTGTGTTGGGGGTGGGCTGTGGGAAGGCAGGATCCTTGTAGCCTGGGACTTGGTTTTGGGACTAAACCTTTACCATCCTTTTTGATGTGGGATGGTGCACTCTCATGAGGAATCCCACTATGCCTCAGATAAGTGACTTTGTATCAGAGACTTCCCTATTTTGTATACAAATATTGATTGATTTACAACCTATGCAATTTATGACCATTTGACTTTACGACCACAATCCCTAGCCACAACTGCTTCATGTCTGGCAGTGCAAGCATTGCCCAGCTGGGTATATGACAGTGCGGACCAGCTTCCAGCAGCACTACTATCTCTGCATGCACCATTTCAACTGTTATCCCAAATTCAGTACACCAATTTGTGTTTTGTGTCTTGAATATTTTTCAACAAACCCCTCCCAGATGTCTACCAAGGGGAAATTGTATTTGCAAATATTAAACCAGTTGTACTGGTAATGCAGAGTTTTACTTAAACCTGGCAAATGTAAAAATAAGAAACAAAATGGTGTAGAGATGATACAAATGGCATAAAATAAACAAAGAAAATTATGATATATAACAATTATAAGAGAAAATTATGATAAAATGACTTAAAGATTTTTATAACATCATTTCACAGTACTGTACATATAGCCTACTCAACTTATGACCAAATCATGTTATGACTGGTCTGTCAGAACCAATCATGGTTGTAAGTTGAGCACTAGCAGTATTGATTTAAGGTTTTGATTTCTGCACTATAAAGTGGGGCAGACCAAGGGCTTGCTCTCTCTTGGTTCCTGAGATTAGCATTAGAGAGGAAAGCAGAGAAAGGCTACGTGGAGGAGGTCAGGAGAAGCAGCCAAGATGGTGGAGTGCTGAAGGAGAAGCCAGTTTGTGCAGGGAGAAGGAGATGGGGAACAGAGGTGCATAAGTCTGGTGAGCTAGAAACCTTTGATTCTAGGAAACTTGATAAGTCAGTAGCTTTGTGAGCACTGAATGAGTGTGTTTTGGAGTCTGGTGTGTGTTTTTACTTGCCTACTGAGTGCAAGCTAGAATTAAAGATGATGGCCCACCAGTTTTTGGTTCCGTTGTTTAATTACCATCTGTCTGAATCCAATGCAAACCTGCATGCACCAGGCAGCTGTGATGATGGCCATGCATACTGGTTTGACACCACTACTTATAACAGGGGTCCCCAAACTTTTTACACAGGGGGCCAGTTCACTGTTCCTCAGACTGTTGGAGAGCTAGACTATAAAAACAACTATGAACAAATCCCTATGCACACTGCACATATCTTATTTTAAAGTTAAAAAAAAAAACAAAAACAAAATGGGAACCAATACAATATTTAAAATAAAGAACAAGTAAATTTAAGTCAACAAACTGACCAATATTTCAATGGGAAATATGGGCCTGCTTTTGGCTAATGAGATGGTCAAAGTTCGGTTCTATATTTGTCACTGCTAGCTGTAACAAGTGATAAGACATGCTTCCAGAGCCGTGACATGTACATCCCGCATCACCAGAAGTAGTACTGTACGTGAGCAAGGCCGCACTTTGCAGATGCATCGTGTGCTCCTCTCACTGACCACCAATGAAAGAGGTGCCTCTTCTGGAAGTGTGGCGGGGGCCAGATAAATGGCCTCAGGGGGCTGCATGCAGGCCATGGGCCATAGTTTGGGGACCCCTGACTTATGGGATAGTTGAGAAGAAAGAGAATAGTTTATCCTTTAGTCTGGTAGTCTATTATCAAAAGTTCATCTTTCAGACATTATCTCCCCTCACTGCCAAATTGTAGGCACTGAGTAGGTCCCCTGACATCTCACACTTACGCACTAACAGATGAGCCCCAGGGCAGGGAATTACTGTGTGGTACACGCATAGTGTAAGGCATGTTTTCTGGTGTAATCCTTTTTGAAGATCACCAGAGTCAGTTAATAAGCAACAATATCAAAGCTGGAAACAGTGGCCAGTAATCTCAGACAGGTGATGCATAAAAGATAAAAAGTAGTATGGAAGAGGTATCTGATACAATATTTAAACAAATTAATATTTTTATAATTTTTTAAATTTTTTATTTATTCATTTTAGAGAGGAGATGGAGAGACAGAGAGAGAGAGAGAGAGAGAGAGGAGAGACAGAGAGAGAGAAGGGGGGAGGAGCTGGAAGCATCAACTCCCATATGTGCCTTGACCAGGCAAGCCCAGGGTTTCGAACCGGCAACTTCGGCATTTCCAGGTTGACGCTTTATCCATTGCGCCACCACAGGTTAGGCAACAAATTAATATTTTTAAAAGGAAATAATGATATTATATTTATTTCCAATGCATAAAAAATGTGGTTTATCTCTCCTAGGTTATATTGCTAAGGCTAACCCTTGAAATTAGATTAATAACTCTTCTAAACTAGGATTGTACATTTTCCCCAAAGAAGACATTTCACAAAAATAAATAAATAAATAAATAATGCAAATACATAAATTCAATAAACACTTCAGTCAAAATTATCTTCAGCCATATCTGCTAAAGTCTAATTTGGTTTATGTGCTTTGATATGCATAAATCTGCTTATGATATATTCCTCACAAAAATTAGGGGATATTTTATCACTTCAAATTTATTTTGAAATATTCCCTAAATTGTTAAAAAATTTGTGCAACAATTGACAGCCCTTGATGACACAGGCCATGAGGAAGCAAGCATACCCCATGGTGACAGTGATTTGCTTAGAAGACCAGGTAGCACATACAGATAGATAAATCTTAAGGAAGAGCAGTGTTTAGGGAAAGATGGTTAGGTCTTGAGCATTTTAACTTTGAACTTGTCTGAGAAAGTGTGGATGTAAAGATCCAAAAGAAAAATTGAAATGAAGGGCTAAATCTAAAATATATATAGTATATATACATATATATTTATATATAAAATATATAAAAATGTATAAATATAAATCTATATATAATATATATCTCTATGATAAATATACCTATATCTAATATATATATATATATTTTTTTTTTATTAGAAATGCAGACTTGGTACCATCCACGTAGGCAATAGTTAAAGTAAGAAGATGAGTGCTATCTTTATGGGACAGTAGAAAGAGAAGAAAAGAGAATTGTCTTTATTTTGGTAACAGAAGTAAAAAATCAATAAAAAAATAAATAAATAAAAGTAAAAAGGTAGTTAACTATAATACTATAGCCTCATGAAACTGAGTTTAGGAAGAAATGATAATCACTTAGAAAGAGTGTCACTGTGTCAAAGAATACTGTATAGGAGATATCACATGGTGGTACAAATATTCTTATGTTTTCAGGAACCAGAAGAACCTTTCTTCTTTGAGGTTATTGTTAAGTGTGCATGTCTGAATAGAGGCATTATTTAATCAAAGCAAGTTAATTAAACCTTCTCTATACTTTATGACTGACCAAAATATAGATAATTAACTGTTCATATCTCCACATTTTAGTCTTAAAATGGTGACTCAGTGATTTGGATATATGGCAATTTTCTCCTGAAGTATTAACACTATGTACTGTAAGAATTTAGGAATGGAGACAGTGATAAGTACTAAGTAGCATTAACACCAGCAGCAAAATCCTAATCAGACTGTTCCTGAGGCATAATATTGGCTCTCTTATTCTTGCTATATCGATGCCCTTGGTAGTTGCCCAATTTCTTAGCCTGGTTTTCCAGACTCTTGTTAATATTATAAACTACCACAAATTCTTTAAACAAATTCCTTTTCTGATGAATTAAACACAGACACACACACACACACATGCACACACATATACAGGAAACTGTCATAGTCACTCTGTTGAGATAAGATGGACCCCATTTAAAATTTAATTCTTATGTCAAAACTGATGACACCACAAACACATACTCACATTTCAGTTAATCATGAACAGTCTGATTGGAAGGCAGTACTCTCTCCCAAGGTGATCAGAAATGGCTTTAGGGAGATGAGAAATAAACTGGCATAACTTTTATGGTGATTAGGGATGGTAGCTTGATGAAGCTTCTCTTTAGTTGTAATGTCTGACTTTTCACTTTCCAAAGGAGGTAGTACTCAGCCATAAGAAGCAATGACATAGGATTATTTATGACAACATGGATGAACCTTGATACCTTTATCCTGAGTGAAATAGGTAAATCAGAAAAAGCTAAGAACTGTATGATTTCACACATAGATGAGATACAAAAATGAGACTCATGGAACTTAGGCTTCATCTCTTTAACCCTGCCAGTAAGTCTTGTTTCAGGGTTCACAGCAGATGACCAACCACAAAGGAATGTCTGCAAACTTCTATAAAAGACAATTCTTTATCCAGCAGCCAATTGGCAAATGCCACATGACCCTTCCCACTCCCCCTCCCCTAAACCCTTAAAGCCCAGTCCTACGTTGTGCCTGGAATGACTCTCCCTTACGAGTCAGCCCGGCAGAGTTCCTTTCTTCCTTTCAATAAAGCCTGTTATTCTGGTCTTACCAGACTTCAATGGATTCTAACAATGGACATAGATAAAAGTGAAGTGATTACCAGGAGGAGGGAGTTCTGGGGAGGGATGCGAAGGTGAGGGGAGTAAAGAGGAACAAACATATGGTAATAAAAATAATTTGACTTTTGGTGATGAGCACATAATGAGGAAGAAGGTTCAGGCCCCTTCTTCCATGAGAAGAATGAAATAAAAAGAATATAAGGGAAAGGAGCCAGCTGGGGTAACCGAGTCAGCCAGTGATAAATTATCTATATCCCATAGTTACAATAGAAAATAAGAACAGCAAGAGCTGTATGTAACTATGGCCAGTGATCTGGAAACCCCTTCCCCCTTGCTTATCCCACCGATTTCCCTCCCCTCTCCTTGAGTCCTGGGAAACCTTAAACAAAGAAATCACATGCTCATAGCTTAGATACTGTAAAGGTATATAACTTGTGAGAAAGTCAACTTCAGGGAGCCCGTGTTTTGGAGCTAAAATCCCCATATGTTCCACCGGCTTTAATAAATTCTCCTTCCTTTAATAATTGAGTTATCTGAGTGTCTATCCTCCATCGGGTTGCTTCCTGCAACATATTTTGGTGCAGTGGCCAGGAAGTAAGAAGGAGACAGCCATGTTTGGTGGACTTTGGGTATCCCACTGGGGAGCCCCAAACTGTCCTGTAGACATGCCTGCTGAGTGCACACCAGAAATATTCTTGTGTGGATGCCTCACAGGGCAGAAAGGGGAATTCCCATCTGCTGGTCCCATCAAGATTCAGATAACAGAGGGACAGAAACAGAGGCACATCTGAAGCATGGTAAGGCATACTGGGCAAAGGTAGCTAGCTGAGGTCCTTCCCTATAGGGCAGAAGGGAGGCTAATCACTCTCTGGAGCGTTATAATTGCCCTCCATAGGTTAAGAGTGGTGACTGTGCACCCTCCACTGGTTGTGGGGAGTGGTCCCCACAGGTTAGGAATGGTGACTCATCACCCTCCACTGGTGTGTGGGAGGTTGAGTGAAAGAGAGTGAGTGTGAAGTAAATGAGACTGACACTAGGAGAGGGTTCCGACTCTCCCACAGGGCCAAAGCGACTGTTGGGTCTTGAACCGCGGTTTCATAGAGCACCTAAAATGGCTCAGTGGCAGAATTGTGTGCTGCCGGTTTATATCAGCCTGCTATAAACCAAGAAGGCCCACCATTCCCATGAGAGGAGTGGCCAGTGATGGACAGAAGTGAGTGGCATCCCCTCCAAGATTCCCCTCCCTTCCCCTATTCCTTCTTGTGGAAGTGACTGTTGTCTGTCATGGGGGGTAGGGGCGGTTCACAGGGAAAACCCACTCCTTTATCCACGATGGTCAATAATTTTAAGAAAGTGTTCTCAGCCTGACCAGGTGGTGGTGCAGTGGATAGTGCATTGGACTGGGATACGAAGGACCCAGGTGCAATACCCCGAGATCGCCAGCTTGAGCTCGGGCTCATCTGGTTTGAGCAAAGCTCACCAGCTTGGACCCAAGGTTGCTGGCTTGAGCAAGGGGTTACTCAGTCTTCTGTAGCCCTCTGGTCAAGGCACATATGAGAAAGCAATCAATAAACAACTAAAGTGCCACAATGAAAAACTGATGATTGATGCTTCTCATCTCTCTCCTTTCCTGTCTGTCTGTCCCTATCTATCCCTCTCTCTGACTCTCAATTTGTCTCTGGAAAAAAGAAAGTGTTCTCAGGGGATTATGAAGTTACTATGTCCCCAGGGAAATTGAGGACCTTGTGTGAGTTAGAGTGGCCCACTTTAAAGGTAGGGTGGCCATCAGAAGAAAGCTTGGATAAGTCTGTTGTACAGAAGGTGTGGCAAGGAGTCACTAGAGATCCAGGCCACCCCAGCCAGCTTCCCTACACAGACACTAGTTATGCACCCACCCACTAGGCTTCGAGGTCAGACTTCTACATTATTGGTAGCTAAGGAAGGGAAGAGTTCCACCAGACCCAGAGAGCTG